>NC_136463.1:86983222-87202934 GCF_902686455.1 Sciurus vulgaris | reverse complement strand
CTGCAAGAGACTCATCTCATAGAAAAAGACATCCACAGACTAAAGGTGAAAGGATGGGAAAAAACCTACCACACACATGGACTCAGTAAAAAAGTGGGGGTTTCCATCCTTATATCAGATAAAGTGGACTTCAAGCCAAAGTTAGTCAGAAGAGATAAAGAAGGACATTTCATACTGCGTAAGGGAACCATAAATCAGGAAGACATAATGATAGTAAATATTTATGCCCCAAACAATGGTGCATCCCTGTACATCAAACAAATCCTTCTCAATTTCAAGAATCACATACACCACAACACAATAATTCTGGGCGACTTTAACACACCACTGTCGCCACTAGATAGATCTTCCAAACAAAATCCAACCAAAGAAAGCATAGAACTCAATAACACAATCAATAACCTAGACTTAATAGACATATATAGAATATTCCATCCATCAACGAGCAGATACACTTTCTTCTCAGCAGCACATGGAACCTTCTCGAAAATAGACCATATGTTATGCCACAAAGCAGCCCTTAGGAAATGCAAAAAAATAGAGATACTGCCTTGTGTTCTATCAGATCATAATGGACTGAGAATAGAAATCAATGACAAAGTAAAAAAAGGAAATTACTCCAACACTTGGAGACTAAATAATATGCTATTGAATGAAACATGGATAACAAAAAACATCAGGGAGGAGATTAAAAAATTCTTAGAGGTCAATGAGAATGATGATACAACATATCAAAATCTCTGGGACACTATGAAAGCGGTACTAAGAGGAAAATTCATTGCATGGAGTGCATTCCAGAAAAGAATGAAAAGTCAACAACTAAATGACCTAACATTACAGTTCAAGCCCTAGAAAAAGAAGAACAGAATAACAGCAAAAGTAGTACAAGACGGGAAATAATTAAAATCAGAGCTGAAATCAATAAAATTGAAACAAAAGAAACTATTAAAAAAATGACATAACAAAAAGTTGGTTCTTTGAGAAAGTAAACAAAATAGATAAACCTTTAGCCACACTAACAAAGAGAAGGAGAGATAAGACTCAAATTACTAAAATACATGATGCAAAAGGAAATATCACAACAGACACCACTGAGATACAGAACATAATGAGAAGCTACTTTGAAAATCTGTATTCCAACAAAATAGAAAGTACCGAAGACATTGACAAATTTCTAGAGACATATGATCCTCCCAAACTGAACCAGGAGGACATACACGATTTGAACAGATCAATATCAAGCAATGAAATAGAAGAAGCCATTAAAAATCTATCATCCAAGAAAAGCCCAGAACCAGACAGATTCTCAGCCGAGTTCTACAAGACCTTCAAAGAGGAACTCATTCCAATACTTCTCAAAGTATTCCAGGAAATAGAAAAGGAGGGCACCCTACCAAACTCATTCAATGAAGCTAATATCACCCTCATACCCAAACCAGGAAAAGACACATCAAGGAAAGAAAATTTTAGACCAATATCCTTGATGAATATAGATGCAAAGATCCTTAACAAAATATTGGCAAACCATATCCAAAAACATATTAAGAAAATTGTGCACCACGATCAAGTGGGGTCCATTCCTGGAATGCAAGGATGGTTCAACATTCGTAAATCAATAAACGTAATCCATCATGTCAATAGACTTAAGGATAAGAATCATATGGTTATTTCAATTGACACAGAAAAATCATTTGACAAAATACAACACCCTTCATACTCAAAACACTAGAAAAAATAGGGATAGTAAGAACATACCTGAACGTTGTAAAGGCTATTTATGCTAAGCCCATGGCCCACATCATTCTTAATGGAGAAAAACTGAAACCATTCCCTTTAAAAACGGGAACAAGACAGGGATGTCCTCTTTCACCACTTCTATTCAACATTGTCCTCAAAACTCTAGCCAGAGCAATTAGGCAGACTAAAGAAATTAAAGGAATACAAATAGGAAAAGAGGAACTTAAGTTGTCACTATTTGCAGATGACATTGTTCTATAATTAGAGGATCCAAAAACCTCCTCCAGAAAACTTCTAGATCTCGTCAATGAATTCAGCAAAATAGCAGGTTATAAAATCAACATGCATCAATCTACAGCATTACGCGAGTGATGAAACAGGTGAAAGGGAAATGAGGAAAACAACTCCATTTGCAATAGCCTCAAAAAAAAAAAAAAATAAAATACTTGGGTATCAATCTAACCAAAGAGGTAAAAGATCTCTACAATGAAAACTACAAAACAAAGAAGAAAGAAATTAAGGAAGACCTTAGAAGATGGAAAGATCTCCCATGTTCTTGGATAGGCAGAATTAATATTGTCAAAATGGCCATACTACCAAAAATGCTATACAGATACAATGCAATTCCAATTAAAATCCCAATGACGTACCTCACAGAAATAGAGCAAGCAATTATGAAATTCATCTGGAAGAATAAGAAACCCAGAATAGCTAAAGTAATCCTTAGCAGGAAGAATGAAACAGGGGACATCGCAATACCAGAACTTCAACTATACTACAAAGCAATAGTAAAAAAAACAGCATGGTATTGGCACCAAAATAGACAGGTAGATCAATGGTACAGAATAGAGGACACAGAAACAAACCCAAATAAATACAATTTTCTAATACTAGACAAAGGTGCCAAAAATATGCAATGGAGAAAAGATAGCCTCTTCAACAAATGGTGCTGGGAAAACTGGAAATCCATATGCAACAGAATGAAACTAAAACCCTATCTCTCACCCTGCACAAAACTCAACTCACAATGGATCAAGGACCTTGAAATCAGACCAGAGACCCTGCATCTTATAGAAGAAAAAGTAGGTCCAAATCTTCAACTTGTTGGCTTAGGATCAGACTTCCTTAACAGGACTCCCATAGCACAAGAAATAAAAGCAAGAATCAATAGCTGGGATAGATTCAAACTAAAAAGCTTTCTCTCAGCAAAGGAAACTATCAGCAATGCGAAGAGAGAGCCTACAGAGTGGGAGAAAATCTTTGCCACTCATACTTCAGATAGAGCACTAATTTCCAGAATCTATAAAGAACTCAAAAAACTCTACACCAAGAATACAAATAACCCAATCAACAAATGGGCTAAGGAAATGAACAGACACTTCGCAGAAGAAGTTGTACAAGCAATCAACAAACATATGAAAAAATGTTCAACATCTCTAGTAATAAGAGAAATGCAAATCAAAACTACCCTAAGATTCCATCTCACCCCAATTAGAATGGCGATTATCAAGAATACAAACAACAACAGGTGTTGGTGAGGATGTGGGGAGAAAGGTACACTCATACATTGTTGGTGGGGCTGCAAATTAGTGCAGCCACTCTGGAAAGCAGTGTGGAGATTCCTTAGAAAACTTGGAATGGAACCACCATTTGACCCAGCTATCCCACTCCTCGGCCTATACCCAAAGGACTTAAAATCAACACACTACAGAGATACAGCCACATCAATGTTCATAGCGGCTCAATTCACAATAGCCAGACTATGGAACCAACCTAGATGTCCTTCAATTGATGAATGGATAAAGAAACTGTGGTATATATATACAATGGAATATTACTCAGCTATAAAGAATAATAAAATTATGGCATTTGCAGGCAAATGGATGAAATTGGAGAATATCATGTTAAGTGAGATAGCCAATCTCAAAAATCCAAAAGAGGAATGATCTCACTGATAAGCAGATGATGACACTTAATGGGGGGTAGGAAGGGGACAAGAATGGAGGAAGGAGGGACTGTATAGTGGGTAAAGAGATGTGGGAGGGGTGGGAGGGGTGGGGGCAAGAAAAAATAACAGAATGAATCAAGCATCATTACTCTATGTAAATATATGAATATGCAAATGGTATGCTGTTACTCCACGTACAAACTGAAACAACATGTATCCCATTTGTTTACAATGAAAATAAATTAAAAAAAATAAAAAAATAAAAGTAACAACTGTTGCATTTGTCCTTTATATTTTATTATTTTTAATTTCATTAATTTTGGCTCTGATCTTAATTGTTTCCTATTTTCTACTGATTTTAGAATTAGTTTGTTCTTTTTTTAATTATTTATTTTAATTAAAAATCATAAATTTACATAGAGCAATGTTGTTTGATTCATTCTGTTATTTTTTCCGCTTCCTCCCCACTCCTCTCATTCCTCTTTTCCCTCTATACAGTCCTTCCTTCCTCCATTCTTACCACTCTCCTTATCCCTAACCCTAAATCCAACCCTAACCCTATCACTAAACCCTCCTACACCCCCATATATGTCCTCATCCGCTTATCAGTGAGATCATTTGTCCTTTAGTTTTTTGAGATTGGCTTATCTCACTTAGCATGATATCCTCCAATTTCATCCATTTGCCTGCAAATGCCATAATTTTATCATTCTTCATGGCAGAGTAATATTCCATTGTATATATATATATATATATATATATATATATATATATATATATATGCATGCCACAGTTTCTTTATCCATTCATCAACTGAAGGGCATCTAGTTTCGTTCCACAATCTGGCTATAGTGAATTGAGCAGCTATGAACATTGATGTGGCTGTATCTCTGTAGTATGCTGATTTTAAGTCCTTTGGGTATAGGCCAAGGAGTGGGATAGCTGGGTCAAATGGTGGTTCCATTCCAAGCTTTCTGACGAATCTCCATACTGCTTTCCAGAGTGGCTGCACTAATTTCAACACCACCAGCAATGTATGGGTGTACCTTTCTCCACACATCCTCTCCAACACCTATTGTTGCTTGTGTTCTTGATAATTGCCATTCTAATTGGGGTGAGATGAAATCTTAGGGTAGTTTTGATTTGCATTTCTCTTATTACTAGAGATGTTGAACATTTTTCCATATATCTGTTGATTGCTTGTACATCTTCTTCTGTGAAGTGTGTGTCCATTTCCTTAGCCCATTTGTTGATTGGATTTTTTGTATTCTTGGTGTAGTGTTTTTTGAGTTCTTTATAGTTTCTGGAAATTAGTGCTCTATCTGAAGTATGAGTGGCAAAGATTCTCCCACTCTGTAGGCTCTCTCTTCACATTACTGATAGTTTCCTTTGCTGAGAGAAAGCTTTTCAGTTTGAATCTATCCCAGTTGTTGATTCTTGCTTTTATTTCTTGTGCTATGGGAGTCCTGTTAAGGAAGTCTGATCCTAAGCCAACAAGTTGAAGGTTTGGACCTACTTTTTTTTACTTCTACAAGCTGCAGGGTCTCTGTTCTGATTCCGAGGTCCTTAAACCATTTTGAGTTGAGTTTTGTGCAGGGTGAGAGATAAGTATTTAATTTCATTCTGTTGCATATGGATTTCCAGTTTTCCCAGCACCATTTGTTGAAGGGGCTATCTTTTCTCCATTGCATATTTTCGGCACCTTTGTCTAGTATGAGAAAATTGTATTTATTTGAGTTTGTGTCCATGTCCTCTATTCTGTACCATTGATCTACCTGTCTATTTTGGTACCAATACCATGCCGTTTTTGTCACTATTGCTTTGTAATAGAGTTGAAGATCTGGTATTGTGATACCCCCTGCTTCGCTCTTTCTACTGAGGATTGCTTTTGCTATTCTGGGTTTCTCATTCTTCCAGATGAATTTCATAATTGCTTGCTCTATTTCTGTAAGGTACACAATTGGGATTTTAATTGGAATTGCATTGTATCTGTATGGCACGTTAGGTAGTGTGGCCATTTTGACAATATTAATTCTGCCTATCCAAGAACATGGGAGATCTTTCCATCTTCTAAGGTTTTCTTTGATTTCTTTCTTTTGTGTTCTGTAGTTCTCATTGTAGAGGTCTTTCACCTCTTTTGTGAGATTGATTCCCAAGTATATTATTTTTTTCGATGCTATTGTGAATGGGGTAGTTTTCCTAATTTCTCTTTTTGAAGATTCATCACTTATGTATAAAAATGCGTTGGATTTATGAGCATTGATCTTGTAACCTGCTACTTTACTGAATTCACTTATGAGTTCTAAAAGATTCCTGGTGGAATTTCCAGGTTCCTCTAAATATATAATCATGTCATCAGCGAACAGGGATAGTTTGAGTTCCTCTTTTCCAATTCATATCCCTTTAATTTCTTTGGTTTGTCTAATCGCTCTGGCTAGAGTCTCAAGAATGATATTAAATAGAAGTGGTGAAAGAGGGCATCCCTGTCTTGTTTTAGTTTTTACGGGTAATGCTTTCAGTTTTTCACCATTTAGAATGATATTGGCCATGGGCTTAGTGTACATAGCCTTTACAATGTTAAGGAATGTTCCCACTACCCCAATTTTCTCTAGTGTTTTGAGCATGAAGGGATGCTGTATTTTATCGAATGCTTTTTTCTGCATCTATTGAAATAATCATGTGATTCTTAACTTTTAGTCTGTTGATATGGTGAATGACATTTATTGATTTCCGGATGTTGAACCAACCTTGCATCCCTGGGATAAAACCCACTTGATTGTGGTGCACTATCTTTTTAACATATTTTTGTATGCGATTTGCTAAAATTTTGTTAAGAATTTTTGCATCGATGTTCATTAAGGATATTGGTCTGAAATTTTCTTTCCTCAATGTGTCTCTGCCTGCTTTAGGTATCAGGGTGATATTGGCTTCATAGAATGATTTTGGGAGGTTTCCCTCCTCTTCTATTTTATGGAATACTTTGAGAAGTATTGGAATGAGCTCTTCTTTAAAGGTTTTGTAGAACTCGGCTGAGAACCCATCTGGTCCCGGACTTTTCTTCGTTGGTAGGCTTTTGATGACCTCTTCTATTTCATTGCTTGAAATTGATTTATTTAAGTTGTGTATGTCTTCCTCGTTCAGTTTAGGTAATTCATATGTCTCTAGAAACTTGTTGATGTCTTCGAGGTTTTGTGTTTTGTTGGAGTATAGATTTTCAAAATAGCTTCTAATTATGTTTTGTATTTCACTCGTGTCTGTTGTGATATTTCATTGTTCATTCCGAATTTTAGTAATTTGAGTGTTCTCCCTCTTTCTGTTTGTTAGTGTGGCTAAGGGTCTATCAATTTTGTTTATTTTTTCAGATTTGATGATGAAATAAGATCCTTCCATGATAAACAAAAGCTAAAGGAATTTACAAAAAGAAAGCCGGCATTGCAGAATATTCTCAGCAAAATATTCCATGAGGAAGAGATGAAAAACAACGATGCAAATCAGCAACGGGAGGAACTAGCCTAAAGGAATAGCCAAATAATGGGAAACCAAATCATGTCAAAAAAGAAAAATGAGTCAAATGACTGGGTATACAAATCATATCACAATAATTACCCTGAATGTTAATGGCCTGAACTCATCAATCAAAAGACATAGTGTGGCAGAATGGATTAAAAAGAAAAATCCAACAATTTGCTGCCTGCAAGAGACCCATCTCATAGAAAGAGACACCCATAGACTAAAGGTGAAAGGATGGGGAAAAACATACCATGCACACGGACACAGCAAAAAAGCTGGAGTATCCATCCTCATTTCACATAATGTGGACTTCAAGCCAAAACTAGTCAGAAGGGATAAAGAAGGACATTACATACTTCTTAAGGGAAGCATAAATCAGCTAGACATAACAATCATAAACATCTATGCACTGAACATTGGCTCATCCAAGTATGTCAAACAAATCCTTCTCAATTCCAGAAATCAAATAGACCACAACACAATAATATTAGGCTATTTTAACACACCTCTCTCACCGCTGGATAGATCATCCAAACAGAAATTGAATAAAGAAACCATAGATCTCAATAACACAATCAACAATTTAGACTTAACTGACTTATATAGAATATACCATCCAACAAAGAATGAATACACCTTCTTCTCAGCAGCACATGGATCCTTCTCTAAAATAGACCATGTCTTATGTCACAAAGCTACTGTTAGCAAATACAAGAAGATAGAGATACTACCTTGTACTCTATCAGATCATAATGGATTGAAATTAGGAATAAATGGCAGAATAAAAAGAGAAACTTCTCCAGTACCTGGAGGTTAAATAATACACTATTATATGATGAATGGATAACAGAAGACATCAGGAGGGAAATAAAAAAATTCTTAGAAGTAAATGAGAACAAAGACACATCATATGAAAATCTCTGGGACACTATGAAAGCAGTACTTAGGGAAGATTTATTTCATGGGGTGCATTCAACAAAAGAAGTATTAATCAACAAATAAACAACTTAACACTACAGCTCAAAGCCCTGGAAAAAGAAGAGCAGACCAACACCAAAAGTAGTAGAAGACAGGAAATAGTTAAAATCAGAGCCAAAATCAACGAAATTGAAAGAAAAGAAACAATCAGAAAAATTAACAAAGTAAATAGTTGGTTCTTTTTTTTTTAAAGTTCCTTTTTTTTTAGGCTTGTGGTGTAACATTAGATTATTGGGATATTTGTATTTTTTCATTGTAGACACTCAGTACTATAAATTTTGCTCTTGGAACTTCTTTCATTCTATCCTGGAGATTTTGATATGTTGTATGTCTGTTGTCATTTGTTTCTAATTTTTTTTTATTTCTCTTATGACCCAATATTCATTTAAAAGTGTATTTTTAATCTTCAGGTGTTAAAATGATGTGTATTTATCTTATTGTTGATTTGTAATTTTATTCCATTATGATCTCTGGTCTGATATGAAGCAAGGAGTTATTTATTTTATTTCATTTTTGCTATCGCTTGCTCTGTGTGCTAAAATATGGTTTAATTTAGAGAAGTTTCCATGTGCAACTGAGAAGAAAAGGAATTCAGTTTTTGATGGATGGCCAATTCTATAAATATCTGTTAGGTCAATTTACTTTGTAGTTCTGAAGAGTCTTTATTTAGTTTATGTCTGCATTCCATATCTATTGGTGAGGGAGGTATGTTGAAATCACCTGATATTATTTTATTGGGGTCTACTTGATTCTTTATACTGAGAAGTGTTTGTTTAATATATCTACATGCACCAATGTTAGGGGCATAATTATTTACCATAATTATATCTTATTGGATGTTTCCCATAACCCGTATGAAGGGAACTTCTTTGTTTCTTCTAGTTAATTTTGACTTGAATTCTACTTTGTCAGATATGAGAGTAGTTACTCTTGCTTTTTTGGGTCTCCATCTGTATGGTATACCTTTCCCTTCTTTTCACCTTAAGCTATTGAATTTCTTTGCCTGTAAGGTGAGTTTCATGTAAACGACATATGGTTGGGTCTTGTTTTTTGATCTGTTCTGCCAGTTTGTATTTTAATTGGAGGGTTTAGACCATTTACATTCAGTGTTATTATAGAGAGATGATTTTTATTTCCTTCTGTTTTATTTCTGATGCTTAATACTTCTTTAATTGACTCTTCTTCTAGTGAGAATCATCCCTATGCTGGTTTTCATTTTTATTTTTTATTTGCATTGATTATCTCATTGAGTATGTTTTTTTTCCATTTAACATGTTTTATAGTGCTGGGTTATTTGCTATAAATTCTTTAGTTTTGGCTTATCATGGAAGATGTTTATTTAATCATCAATTCTGAAGAATAATTTTGCTTCTATAGTGAGCTTGGTGGGCATCTATTATCTTTCAGGGCATGGTATATATAATTATAAGCTCTCCTGTTTTTTAGGGTCTGAAATAAAAAAATCAGTACAAATGCTAATTGACTTACCTCTAAATGTGACTTGTGTTTTTTTCTCGTGGCTTTTAGAATTATATTCTTACTATTTATATTAGGTATTTTAATTATATGATGTCTTGGAGAGAATCTTTTCTGATCTTGTCTATTTGAGGTTCTAAATGCATCTTGCATTTGGATTTCCATCTCATTCCTAAAGTTTGGAAATTTTTCTGATATTTCATTGAAAAATTATTTCAATAGATGCAGAAAAAACATTTGATAAAATACAGCACCCCTTCATGCTCAAAACACTAGAAAAAATAGGGATAGTGGGAACATTCCTTAACATTGTAAAGTCCATTTATGCTAAGCCCATGGCTAATATCATTTTAAATGGTGAAAAACTGAAAGCATTCCCCCTAAAAACTGGAACAAGGCAGGGATGCCCTCTTTCACCACTTCTATTCAACATCGTTCTTGAGACTCTGGCCAGAGCAATTAGACAAACCAAAGAAATTAAAGGGATACGAATTGGAAAAGAAGAACTCAAACTATCCCTGTTCACTGAGGACATGATTATATATTTAGAGGAACCTGGAAATTCCACCAGAAAACTCTTAGAACTCATAAGTGAATTCAGTAAAGTAGCAGGTTACAAGATCAATGCTCATAAATCCAACGCATTTTTATACATAAGTGATGAATCTTCAAAAAGAGAAATTAGGAAAACTACCCCATTCCCAATAGCCTCAAAAAAAAAAAAATACTTGGGAATCAATCTCACAAAAGAGGTGAAAGACCTCTACAATGAGAACTATACAACACTAAAGAAAGAAATTAAAGAACACCTTAGAAGATGGAAAGATCTCCCATGTTCTTGGATAGGAAGAATTAATATTGTCAAAATGGCCATACTACCTAAAGTGCTATACAAATTCAATGCAATTCCAATTATAATCCCAATGACGTACTTTACAGAAATAGAGCAAGCAATTATGAAATTCATCTGGAAGAATAAGAAACCCAGAATAGCTAAAGTAATCCTTAGCAGGAAGAGTGAAACAGGGGGTATCGCAATACCAGATCTTCAACTCTACTACAAAGCAATAGTAGCAAAAATGGCATGGTATTGGTACCAAAATAGAAAGGTAGATCAATGGTACAGAATAGAGGACACGGACACAAACCCAAATAAATACAATTCTCTCATACTAGACAAAGGGGCCAAAAATATGCAATGGAGAAAAGATAGCCTCTTCAACAAATGGTGCTGGGAGAATTGGAAATCCATATGCAACAGAATGAAACTAAACCCATATCTCTCACCATGCACGAAACTAAACTCAAAATGGATTAAGGACCTCGGAATCAGACCAGAGACCCCGCAGATTATAGAAGAAAAAGTAGGTCCAAATATTCACCTTGTTGGTCTAGGATCAGACTTCCTTAACAGGACTCCCATAGCACAAGAAATAAAAGCTAGAATCAACCACTGGGATAGATTCAAACTAAAAAGCTTTCTCTCAGCAAAGGAAACTATCAGCAATGCGAAGAAAGAGCCTACAGAGTGGGAGAATATCTTTGCCAATCATACTTCAGATAGAGCACTAATTTCCAGAATCTATAAAGAACTCAAAAAACTCAACTCCAAGAATTCAAATAATCCAGTCGACAAATGGGCTAAGGAAATGAATAGACACTTCACAGAAGAGGATCTACAAGCAATCAACAAACATATGGAAAAATGTTCAACATCTCTAGTAATAAGAGAAATGCAAATCAAAACCACCCTAGGATTCCATCTCACCCCAATTAGAATGGCGATTATCAAGAATACGAGCAACAACAGGTGTTGGCGAGGATGTGGGGAGAAAGGTACACTCATACATTGCTGGTGGAGTTGGAAATTAGTGCAGCCACTCTGGAAAGCAGTGTGGAGATTCCTTAGAAAACTTGGAATGGACCCTCCATTTGACCCAGCTATCCCACTCCTTGGCCTATACCCAAAGGACTTAAAATCAGCATACTACAGAGATACAGCCACATCAATGTTCATAGCGGCTCAATTCACAATAGCCAGACTGTGGAACCAACCTAGATGCCCTTCAATTGATGAGTGGATAAAGAAACCGTGGTATATATACACAATGGAATATTACTCAGCCATGAAGAATGATAAAATTATGGCATTTGCAGGCAAATGGATGAAATTGGAGAATATCATGCTAAGTGAGATAAGCCAATCTCAAAAAGCCAAAGGACGAATGATATCGCTAGTAAGTGGAGGATGACACATAGTGGTGGGGAGGGAAGGCTTAGTGTTAGGGTTAGAGTTAGGGTTAGGGAGGGGGGCAAGTATGGAGGAAGGAAGTACTGTATAGAGGGTAAAGAGGGGTGGGAGGGGTGGGGGGAAGGGAAAAAATAACAGAATGAATCAAACAACATTACTCTATGTAAATTTATGATTACACAAATGGTATGCATTTATGCCATGTACAAGCAGAGAAACAACATGTATCCCATTTGTTTACAATTAAAAAAAATTGTGTGTTTCTTTAGTTTGTATTTTGGTACCTTCATCTATACCAATGATTCTTATATTTGGTCTTGTGATATTGAAGATGCCTTAAATATTCTGGTCATGTCTCATCTTTTCATTATTGTTGACTTTATTTTCTAGATTATATACTTTGACTTTGAGGCCTGAGATCTGTGTTCAAAGTAGTCTCATCTGTTGGTGATTCTTTCAACTGAATTTTTAATTTGATTTATTGAGTCTTTCCAAGGTTTTCAAGGTTTCTGTTTCATTATCTTTCAGAATTTCTATGTCTGTATTGAAATGTTCTTTCATTTCCTGTATATTCTTTCTTATTTTAGTTTTTAGGTCTTCTTGTAGTTCATTGAACATTTTAGTCATCAACTTTCTAAATTATTTTACTGTCATTTCCTTCATTTTTGTATTAATGCAGTCAGTTGTGTTATGAGCTGTTTGGGAGTAGCTTGCTCCTTTCATTTTTCATACTGTGTTTCTTCCCATTTTTATGGGATGATTCTCTCTTCTACTTTTATATATGGACTTTGTAGTGAGGTTCTTTTTCTTTACTATACATTCTTGATTGGGCAAATATTTTGGTGTCAATATTTTCATTCAAGATGAACTCACTACTATGTCCTATATCTAACACCATATTGAGATGACATACTAATCCCCAGTAATTAAAACCACTTTAAAATAATGCCTTATAGTAATAAATCTTAAAGAAAAGCTTATTAACAATGTTGTTCAGTAGTCCACTAATATATTGTTCTTGATCAGGTTTTTGAAGTAGGGTGTTTTCATTCTGGACTTTCAGAATGTTTCTTTATTCTCTGCTCTGATCCAGAGTGGTAGAATTCGTTAGGGTAGTCTGTATGCAGGGTTCCCTGAAGAGCTTTACTCCCTTCTTTGCTGAACAACTTTGATGTCCCTCTGTTTTCTGGGAGACCATGTGCCAGGTAGAGGAGAGTGGAATGTGTGAGTCTACCTACCAACCCTTTCTAGGCTTGGAAGAGATGACTTGGGGATCAGCAGATTAGGTCTGAATATAATTGGTTTCAGTGCAATACCCTGCCAGCATCAGCCAGGATCCTTATCCCAGAGCTCAGATCATTTATTTCAAGTGGAATATTCTTCACTCCTTTCAGCTTCATGGACTCAATTTACTAGTGTTGAATTGCTGTTTTGATTTACTCCTGGGAAGTTGCTATGACCATATGATCTCCTCTACACCACAGCATTCCATTCCCCAATGGAATAGATTGCATGAATTAAAAGGATGTTAAAAATATGGTTCATTAAGAGTAAGAAAGTTAGGATATGAAGGCAAAAGGAAGGTTGGAAAGTCCTTAAGTCAAGATGAGAGAAAATGGAAGAAAGGTTGTATATGAAGGCCCTAATGAGAGAGGAAGTGAAGAAGTAAGTAAAAGAGAACAATATTTTGCTATTAAAGGGAGATGTGAGGAAAGTAAGAGTAATAAAACAAGAAAACAAGTAGAGCAGAATAAAAGCAAACCCCAATATCAAATAACAAATCTAAGAACTGAAAAATAAGAAAATAAAAATAAGGGGTGGGGGGAAGGGAAAAAAATAACAGAATGAATCAAACAACATTGCTCTATGTAAATTTATGATTACACAAATGGTATGCCTTTACGCCATGTACAAACAGAGAAACAACATGTATCCCATTTGTTTACAATAAAAAAAAAAAAAAAATAAAATAAAAAAAAAATAAAATCCCTCAAATAAACAAACAACACCCACCTTGGGGGTGGGGAAAAAGTTACTACCTATTAGAAGAACAGAAGAAAATAGAGAAAGGTTAATAAAAGAAAAAGAAATTTTAAGGAAAACCCCCTAGAAACATATGTGTATATGTCACATATATAGTCAGCAAATATAGCCAGAATAACAACTAAAAATTTCATAAAAAATAAAGAAAAATTCTTAATTAAAAATGTGCCCCCCCCCCACTGAGTACCTGAAGTAGAGTATTTACATACTATTATAGACTGTCCTTCTGTCCCTCACTTCATGAACGATGCACCTCTTAGAGAGAGCCAGGGCTGGGTAATATTAAATCCAACTTCCTTTTGTGATTTTCATCACTCTGCCTGCTGGAGTAGATTGGAAGTGTAGGTGGAAATGGCTCTAAGCATTTCTGCTCACCAGTACAGGGGGGATGGAACTGGAAGTACCTTCTGTTGGGATTTCATCCTGATGTCTTGGGTCACTGTTCTTTCTGGTTGAACATGGTACAGAGATCTATTTGGGAAGTTCCAGCTGCTGGGGACAAGTTCTAAATGGAACTTTGGACCTTTGTTTGGGGTATGTACTCTGGAGCACTTAAGTCCTTACACCCCTAGGGTTGAGTAGATGTTGACCTTGGCTGTGCACCTGGGTTTCTAGCATCTCCCCAAGGTTCTCCTTGTAGAGCAGGATGACAGACTCTCTGGATGCAGAGTGCATGGCAGGTTTCCTGTAACCAACCTACACTCAAATATGAATTTCCAAGACTCCATCCCTGAATGTAATCTCACCCACATGATCAACTTCCTTTGATCAGCTCGTCAGGCACACCACAGAGCTCAAAAGGAAATAAGGTTACACTCTCTTTTCCCAAGTAATTGTGTTTACCTGAACAGTTTCCCCCATCCTTTTCTGCTGATCATTCATGCACCAGAGGACTCAAAGGGAGAGCAGATTGCATTCTCCTCTGTGTCTCTGTCTTGAATCTCCCTAGATACACTCTTCCCTATAACTGTTTTGTTTTTTTTTGTGTGTGTACACTTTAGGTCATGCAGTAAGCCTTGACTGAGACAGTGGAAATATTTGTTTAGGACTCTCTGGTTCCTGTAGGAAATTTGGCATAAACTCCCTGACCTGGATCTTTACTTTGGTTATTCACTTAGGAGTTAAGAAACATGGGGCACATTTTTTGAGCCAAATTTGTCCACCGTATCTCTCTCCCTTTGTGTTGCCCCTTGCTTTGCAGTGACAGCACCACTGTCGCTATGGGGCTCAGGTGGATTTCCTTAAATCCTCCATTCATTACATCAGAATCTCTGACAGATAAATAATAACTGATAACATTTTTCTTCAGACGCTCATTTCATTATGAAGTTGAATTCCTATTTTTCAAATTCCAAACTTCAGAGCAAGAGGGAAAGGCCTCCATCCTCTACTCCGACATCCTGTAATCTCCACAGAAAGAGATTTTAATATTTCTGGGGAATTATAGGGTTGAGGCTCCTGGTCAGTAGTAAGAAATTGCAGAAGATGGAGAACTTAACCCATGACTCCTTAGGATTAATAAGAATGAAATTTTCCTGGGGTAAATGAGTCAGAAGAGGACCTGATGTTCCTCAGGAGTTACTTTTAAAATTTTTATTTCTTCCATCTTTGACATCTGTGGCTATCCCAAATGCCTTGTGACTGCTCAGAAACAAAGTTGGAGACAGATAAACAGTTATCTAGAGCTACTAGCTTTGGCTGCTGGAAGAGTTCCAGGGATCTCCCTGTAGCTGCTGGCTCTGACAGCAGAAAAGCAGCAGAGAAGGCTGCTGAGTGCTGAGAGCCACCGGCTTCAGATAGGAGCCGCTAATACTAAAGGGACTGCACTTCACCTATTTATGACTTCTAACTGAATTGAGCAAAGGAACCCTCAGCTAATCAGTAATAGAAACATTTATGAAGGGCAATGATACAAAAAAGTTTTCATTTTTAAAAATATAAAATTGTAAAAATCATGTAGCATAAAATTTACCTTTTCTCCTCATTTTTTTTGAAAAAGTGTTATATTCTCTAGAATTTTATCATCTTACAAAACTGAGGAAAAAAGTGAAACTCTATACCCATTTGAACAATAAATCCTCATTTCTCCACTCCCTTCCCTGACAACACAATTTTACTTTTAAGTTTCTGAGTTTGACTACTTTATTTACCTTGTATAAATGGAATCATACACTGTGTGTGTGTGTGTGTGTGTGTGTGTGTGTGATGGTTTGTTTCACTTAGAATAAGGTCCTCAAGTTTCATTCATGTTGTAGCATGTCAGAATTTCCTCCCTTTTTGTTTTGTTCGGTCTTTTTTTTTTGTTGTTGTTGTTCTTTTTCTTCTCATTTGAGAGGCCGGGGATTTGAACCATGGTCCTTGAGCATGCTAGGCTTGTGCTCTCCAGAAGGAGCTATATATTCATCTCCTCCTCCCTTTTTGAAGGTAAATAACATCTCATTGTACACAGAGACAATAATTTGCTTATTCATTCATCCCTCCATTGATACTTGGGTTGCGTCCACCTCTTGGCTATTATGAATAATGCTGCCATGTATATGGATGTGAAAGTATGTCTTTGAGATCTGTTTTCAATTCTTTTTGATAAATATGTTTCTGAATCTTATGGAAGATTTTTATTTTTTAAGATCCTTCTTTTAGTGCTGACTGGATGATGTCAATATTGTGAGAAGGGAGATTTACTGTGGTGTCTACAAAATAAATAATTGATGTTTAACTAAGGTAGTAATAGAAAGAGGAGAGTGGATGAATCCTACGTGTTATGACTATAATGTACTGACTGGTTGAATGGGTGAGAGGAGGGAGGAGTCAGTGGGTTTGGATCACTGGGTAGATCTTGGTGCCTGTTTTGTGATAGAAGAACAGGAGGAAGAGGTGGATTTGATCCTAAGAGTGTTTTGGAAGACACCTTGGCAGCAGTGGGAGAAACCTAGAAATAAAGAAGACTCAGCTTCATGGTACCAGAGTATGGGTGAGGGCAGCCGCTGTAGGAGTGGAGACGAGGGCCCCAATCCGAGAAGGCAGCCATAATCTGCAGTACTACTTGGTGACCCATGGATGGTGTGTGTGTTGGAGGCTTATAGAAGATATGTTACTTATATTTGATGGAATTTTGACCCGATGACTTGCAACTAAGCTGCCTGGAATTTTCATAAATATTTTGCAGTTTTTGATAATTTGATTTTTATATTATCAGTGGAAGATGTACTGATATGTAGTTGAGAATACTAAAACTAGTTTAGTACTTTTTATGTTTAAAGTAAATTAAAATTTTTATGACTTTTAATCATACCTTAGAACAAGGGGCTGGGCTATAGGTACAAATTTAGAAGTCAGTCCTCAACATGTACATGAGAAATAGGCCCTAAGATAAAGCAAATTTAACCAAGGAAAGCAGAATAAAGGTTTAAGCATAAAAGCTCTTGGAACACCAGCATTTTAGGGGTAGGTAAAGTAAAAAGTCAAGGAAGGAGAATGGAAGGATTAGGAATGGAACAAAGAAGAGAATAGTGCTGGAGATGAAAAGGAAGGAAAAAAACAGGGGAAAAAATGAAGGAATAGAACTAGACAGTGATTCCCAATATCCCCACAACACAGAAAGGAGACATTGAAGGAACAGCTGATCTAAGAGGAGGGTGGCAAAATAAATGCTCTAAGATCCAATATTACAAAGGCTGAGACCTGGAGAAACTAGAAGATCAGTTACCAGAGTAGAAAATAAGTGCAGAGTCCGCCTGCTCCACAGAACATCCACTGCCCCCTTGCTGTGACTGTGCATCCACCAACATGTGGCAACCTCCATCTTGGGACACTGCAGCCACCTCTATACCCTCTCCACATAGTAGCCTCCACCTTGGGACATGGGACAGGGCCTGGAGATAGTCACCCACCATAGCACTGTCTGCCACAGCACTGTATCTTCTAACAGCCTGCCCAATGCCACTGCATGGCCCGCCCTTGCTGCCCCATCTCTAAAAGAAATCACCTCCATCTTGGGATGCCTCTGCCACCATCTTTGGTTACATCCACTGCCACCATTGTTATCTTTTGTTGTGGCAGCTTCCATCTTGGGACACCAGCTAGAAACTAGAAGCCCAATATCAAGGTACCTAGAGGTTAACTGCTACCAACAACAACAACAACAACAACTAGGGACATGACTGCTTTATCTAGAGATAATAGAACCTGAAAGAACATCAAAAAGGTCCCTGCAGGCTTGGTTACATCTCAGCATTACTGCTAGGTGTGCCAATAACCACCATCTTGCTGCAGAGGTAGGAGAGAGCCTTGCAATAGGTGAATTGGTTGGAAGAGGGTGTGAGGGCATCTTGATCCTGGCTCATCCAGCCAACCAGCCTGGCACCCATGAGGATCCCAGAGATATTCTGGGCAGCACGCACTAGGACCTGACATCAGTCTGGTCCACGACTCCCTTCCCAATGCATCATCCACCAATCATCTGGTTCCACCAGTTTGGTAATCAACAGAGTCCTTCAGCTTCTCAATCCCCAGGCTCCCAACTATCTGCTAGCCACCAACCCAGCCAAGTGCTTGCAGGTATGTGACTGACCCACAGCTCCCAATGCCTGGTCCTGATATTCCCAATACAGTTTTCCATGACAGGCACACAGGTCCCAGCACTCAGTCCTCAGCATCTCCAGGGAGAGAAGTTCCTGATTCAGAAGTCTAAAGGCAGAGGCAGGAAAGTTACCATTTAGAGATTAAATTAGAGACCAGGAATTGTGGGGTCTACAAGCAAGTTAAGGGGCTAAGACCAGACTCCTGCATCACAAAAGTGGGCAACCAAAGGAGAGTCCTGGGGTGCAGTCTTCCAGTGGGACTGGCAAATGTTATACCCTGCCTCCAGGAGTCCTGACTCCAGGTATAATCCTCCCACCTTAGTAACTTTCACCATCCTGAGGGTGGAATTACTGGAAAACTCCAGACAACCCCACATATCAGATGAGAATGGAAGCAGAGATGATATTGAACTCCAACAGAAACAATTGTTCAATTTTCCTCCTAGACTCTTTTTTCCTCCTAGTTTTTTCATTTCCTGCTGTCATATCCCCAACATTTTTGAAATCAAGTACTTTTCATGTATCAGCATACTGAGGACTGAGAGATTTGAATAGTATATTATAGTTTGTTGTATATATTATTTTTATTGCTCTCTCTATTTTCCTCAGAGTCTTTTTCTCCCTTTTCTCCTGCCAATACCAATTTCTTTTGATTCCTTTTTCACTCTTCCTACGAAACCTTTATATTCTTACTTCTTACCTCATTAACATCACATCCTATACCCCTCCCCTATTCTTTCTTTGACTACCATTAGAAATGGTAGACCTTATTGTAAACCTGATGCTTATGTTGTAGGTGATAATCAAACACATCATCTCTGTTTATTATGCCAATATTGTTAATATCTTAATAGGAGCTACTTGGTTTAAGGTTGCATATTGTTTGCATTGGGTACTGTTATTATCGATCTCCCGCTTAAAGGCAACATATTGGAAACCTGCAGGGACACTCTAAATCTATAGGGTGGAAATTGTAATACCTTGGATCTGCACTGCTAGAGGAGAAGACACATGAACAGCACAAAAAAAGCAAAGAAAGAAAGCTCCCCCCCAAAACCAAGATGCTATATTAATAGAATCTATTGACAGCATGGTAGAAGAAATATCAGAAAGGGAGTTCAGAGTATACATAATTGAAATGATCTGTGATGTAAAGGATGATATAAGGGAGCAAATGCAGGCAACAAAAATCACTTCAATAAAGAACTCTGAGGGAAAATGCAGGAAGAAAAAGATTACTTCAATAAAGAGAGATTCTGGAAAAAAAACCCAGAAATTCTTGAAATGACGGAAACAATAAATAAAATTAAAAACTCAATAGAAAGCATCACCAACAGACGAGATCACTTAGAAGACAAAACCTCAGACTGAAGACAAAATATTTGATCTTGAAAATAAAGTTGACAAAATAGAAGATGGTAAGAAATCATGAACAGAACCTCCAAAAATTATGGGATAACATGAAAAGACCAAATTTAAGAATTATTGGGATTGAGGAAGGCACAGAGATACAAACGAAAGAAATGAACAATCTATTCAATGAAATAATATCAGAAAATTTTCCAAACCTAAAGAATGAAATGGAAAATCAAATACAAGAGTCTTACTTACAGGTTATCAAATGTATAAAATTACAACAGATCCACACCAAGGGACATAATAAAAATGCCCAGTATACAAAATAAAGATAGAATTTTAAAGAGAAAAGTATCAGATTACATATAGGAGGAAACCAATAAGGATATCAGCAGATTTCTCAACCCAGACCCTAAAAGCTAGGAGGTCAAGAAACAATATATACCAATCTCTGAAAGAAAGTGGATACCAACCAAGAACCTCTATCCAGTAAAACAAAGCTTCAGATTTGATGATGAAATGAAAACCTTCCATGATAAACAAAAGTTAAAAGAATTTACAAATAGAAAGCCTGCACTACAGAACATTCTCAGCAACATATTCCATGAGGAGGAAAAGAAAAACAATGAAAGTCAGTAAAAGTAGGAACTACACTAAAGCAAAAGTCAAAGGAGAAACAAAGTCAAACCAAAAACCAAAAATAAGTCAAAATGACCAGGAATACAAATCATATCTCATAACCATCCCAAATGTTAATGGCCTAAACTCATTAATTAAAAGACCTATACTGGCAGATTGGATTAATAAAAAGACCCAACAATATGCTGCCTTCAAGAGACTCATCTCCTAGGAAAAGACATCCACAGACTGAAGGTGAAAGGATGGGGAAAAATATATCACACACTCGGACTCAGTAAAAAAGCAGGGTTTTTCATCCTCATATCAGATAAAGTGGACTTCAAACTAACAATAGAAGGGATAAAGAAGGACATTTCATACTGCTTAAGGGAATCATAAATCAACAAGACATAACAATTGTAAATATTTATGCCCCATGCCTTAAACAATGGAGCATCTATGTATGTCAAACAAACCCTTCTCATTTTCAGGAATCAAATAGACCACAACACAATAGTACTGAGTGAAGTTAATACACCTCTCTCAACACTGGACAGAGCTTCCAAAAAAAAACTGAACTAAGAAACTATAGAACTCATTAATACAACCAATATTTAGAATTAACAGGCATATAGAATATTCCATCCATCAATGAATGAATACACTTTTTTTCTCAACAGCACATGAATCCTCAAAAATAGACCATATATTATGCCATAAAACAACTCTTAGAAAATACAAAAAAAAAATAGAGATACTACCTTCCATTCTATTAGATCATAGTGGAATGAAATCAGAAATCAATGACACAATTAAAAATAGAAGCTACTCCAACACCTGAAGACTAAATAATATGGTATTGAATGAAACAAGGAGGGGTTTTCAAGATGGCGGCCTAGAGGGTGGCTGCATTTCATGTTGCTCCAGGACTCAGGATTCAAAAGAGGAGATATTGAGAGACTTGGGACCAACTCAAAGGAGCCGGGTGACTCTCTCCCATTGGGGAGGCATCTGGATGGGATGGTGGTCCCGGAACGCAGGGAACTTTGTGAAGTAGAGCTGCCGGCGAGACACCCTCCCCCCGCTGGAGCAGTGAACTCGGACAACTGGGAGCATCAGAGAGGAGGCCACTCAGCACAGCGCTGGGACTCGGAGCAACCACTGGGGCTCCAGCGGCTGCCCAGGGGAGGAGCGGCGAGGAGAGCTGTGTGGACTCAGGACACCGGGGCCTTCCCTGAGGAGGAGGAGGAGGAGCGTGGCCACTTGGATTTGGAGTGACTGCACCAGAGCTACAGGCCGTTGCCAGGGGAGGAGCGGCGCGGGGAGCTGTTTGGACTTAGAGCGACGCTTCTGAACACCGGGGCCTGCCCTGAGGACGAGGAGGAGGAAGAGGAGCGCGGCCACTTGGATTCAGAGTGGCTATACCAGAGCTACAGGCGGTTGACAGAGGAGGGGCTGCGTGGCGAGCTGTTTGGACTCAGGCCACTTCTGAACACTGGGGACTGCCCAGAGGAGGAGGAGGAGGAGGAAGAGGAGGAGGAGGAGGAGTGCGGCGGGGCGTTTGCACTCTCAGTGACTGCATTAGAGCTCCAGGCGGCTGCTCAGAGGAGGAGGTGATGGGTGAGTAGTTTGGGCTTAAAGCGACAGCTCCTGAACACAGGGGGGCTGCCTGGAGGAGAAGCGCGGTGGGTCATTTGGTCTCGAGTGGCCGCACCAGAGCTCCGGGCGGTTGCCCAGAGGACACGTGCAGCAGGTCAGGTGGATTCAGAGCCACTCAGAGCGACCCCTCCTGAACACCCGGGGGGTTACCTGGAGGAGGAGGAAGAATGGGGTGGGTCACTTCGACTCGGAGTGATTGATTACTCAGGGCTACGGGTGCTTGGTGGGAGGAGGAGTCACGCAGTGAGTTTCTTGGACTCCTAGTGACCGCACCGGAATACTGGGTGGCTGTCTGGAGGAAGAGGCGTGTGGCGGGTCTCTGGGACTCAGAGCGATTGTACAGGGCCCCAGGTGGCTGCTCAGAGGAGGAGCCGCATAGCCAGGCGATTAGGTGCAGAGCAGGGTCCCAGGATCTAGAGGGTTCTTGGTGGAAGAGCCCCACAGAGACACACTTAGGGGCGGAGTGAAGGTTCCAGAACTGCGGGCAGATTCTCAGAGGAGGGGCAGCCTAAGGAGATTCATCTGCGAAGGGTGAGGCTCCCAGGCCCAGGAGGTAGGGCTGGGCCCCTGGGAACTTTGCAGAGGAAAGCAGCCCAGCCCAGTCGGTAGCTGTAAATTGAGGGGAACCTCTAGGAGGGAACTGACCAGCGAAACCTCCCCACCGGGTGAGTCTTCCCTGCCGGGTGAGGTTTCCCCACAAGGACGGTAAAACCAGAGACACAGGCCCAAATAGGCCTTGCCCCAGCCCGCAGCCTAGTTCCCCTTTGGATGACCATTGGTCAACAAGTGGAGGCACCTCTGCCCACTAGCAGGGATTATACCCCACCTGAAGGCCACCACTCCTAGAGAGGCAGCTTCCTTGTGGAGCACTGCATTATCAACTTCCTCCAAGACTTCAGCCTACTGAAGGCTAAGGGGGGATATATATAGAAATCTTCAGGGACATTGTAAGTCAATACAGGAAATCTGCAATATCTAAGTGGTCCACTGATACCTGAACAATATGAGAAAACAAGGAAAGAAAATGCTGCAAACAATCTAGATGTTACATCAATAAAACCCAATGACAGCATGGCAGAAGAAATGACAGAAAAGGAGTTCAGAATGTACATAATTAAAATGATCAGGGAAGCAAATGATGAGATGAAAGAGCAAATGCAGGCACTGAATGATAGCACTAATTGACAGTTAAAAGAGCAAATACAGGAAGCAAAAGATCATTTCAATAAAGAGTTAGAGATATTGAAAAAAAAAAAACAAACAGATATCCTTGACATGAAGGAAACAATAAACCAAATTAAGAACTCCATAGAAAGCATATCCAATAGGATAGAACACCTGGAAGACAGAACCTCAGACATTGAAGACAAAATATTTAACCTTGAAAACAAAGTTGAACAAACAGAGAAGATGGTAAGAAATCATGAACAGAATCTACAAGAACTATGGGATATCATGAAAAAGCCAAATTTAAGAATTATTGGGATTGAGGAAGGCCTAGAGAAACAAACCAAAGGAATGAACAATTTATTCAATGAAATAATATCAGAAAATATCCCAAATCTGAAGAATGAAATGGAAAATCAAGATCAAGAGGCTTACAGGACTCCAAATACACAAAATTACAACAGACCCACACCAAGGCACATTATACTGAAAATACCTAACATACAAAATAAAGACAGAATTTTAAAGGCTGGGAGAGAAAAGAACCAAATTACATTCAGGGGGAAACCAATACGGATATCAGCAGATTTTTCAATCCAGACCCTAAAAGCTAGAAGGGCCTAGAACAACATTTTTCAAGCCCTGAAAGAAAATGGAGGCCAACCAAGAATCTTATACCCAGCAAAACTTACCTTCAAATTTGACGATGAAATAAAATCCTTCCATGATAAACAAAAGCTAAAATAATTTACAAAAAGAAAGCCAGCATTACATAACATTCTCAGCAAAATATTCCATGAGGAAGAGATGAAAAACAAAGAAGCAAATCAGCAAAGGGAGGAATTATCCTAAAGGAATTGTCAAATAAAGGAGGAACCAAGTTGTGTCAAACAAATAAATAAATAAAATTTAAAAAATGAACCAAATGATCGGGAAACCAAATCATATCTCAATAATAACCCTGAATGTTAATGGCCTGAATTCATCAATCAAAAGACATAGACTGGCAGATTGGATTAAAAAGAAAGATCCAACAATATGTTGCCTGCAAGAGACTCACCTCATAGAAAAAGATACCCATAGACTAAAGGTGAAAGGATGGGGAAAAACATACCATGCACATGGACTCAGCAAAAAAGCTGGAGTATCCATCCTCATTTCCGATAATGTGGACTTCAAGCCAAAGTTAGTCAGAAGGGATAAAGAAGGTCATTTCATACTGCTTAAGAGAAGCATAAATCAGCAAGATATAGCAATCATAAACATCTATGCCCCAAAAAGTGGCTCATCCATGTATGTCAAACAAATCCTTCTCAATTTCAGAAACCAAATAGACCATAACACAATAATACTAGGTGATTTTAACGCACCTGTCTCACCACTGGACAGATCTTCCAGACAAAAATTGAACAAAGAAACCATAGATCTCAATAACACAATCAGTAATTTAGACTTAGTGGACATTTATAGAATA
The DNA here is from genome assembly GCF_902686455.1 of Sciurus vulgaris. Taxonomy (NCBI): domain Eukaryota; kingdom Metazoa; phylum Chordata; class Mammalia; order Rodentia; family Sciuridae; genus Sciurus; species Sciurus vulgaris. The sequence continues at coordinate 87,178,137 of NC_136463.1, read as the reverse complement.
TACCATCCAACCAAGATTGAATACACTTTCTTCTCAGCAGCACATGGATCCTTCTCTAAAATAGACCATATATTATGCCACAAAGCTAATGCTAGCAAATACAAGAAGATAGAGAAACTACCATGTATTCTTTTAGATCATAATGGATTGAAGTTAGAAATAAATGAAAGAGTAAAACACAGAAACTATTCCAACATCTGGAGATTAAACAATATGCTATTATGTGATGTATGGATAACAGAAGATATTAGGAAGGAAATTAAAAAATTCTTAGAGGTAAATGAGAACAAGGAAACATCATATCAAAATCTCTGGGACACTATGAAAGCAGTACTTAGAGGGAAATTTATTTCATGGAGTGCATTTAATAAAAGACGGAAAACTCAACAAATAAACAACCTAACACTTCAGCTCAAAGCCCTAGAAAAAGAAGAACAGACCAGCACCAAAAGCAGTAGAAGACAGGAAATAGTTAAACTCAGAGCTGAAATCAATGAAATCGAAACAAAAGAAACAATACAAAAAATTGACAAAATAAATAGTTGGTTCTTCGAAAAAATAAACAAAATTGATAAACCTTTAGCCACACTAACAAAGAGAAGTCGAGAGAAAGCCCAAATCACTAAAATTCGGAATGAACAAGGAAATATCACAAGAGACATGAGTGAAATACAAAACGTAATTAGAAGCTATATTGAAAATCTATACTCCAACAAAATAGAAAATTTCGAAGACATCAACAGGTTTCTAGAGACATATGAATTGCCTAAACTGAATGAGGAGGACATACAGAATTTAAATAGACCAATTTCAAGTACTGAAATAGAAGTCATCAAAAGCCTACCAACAAAGAAAAGTCCGGGACCAGATGGGTTCTCAGTCGAGTTCTACAAAACCTTTAAAGAAGAGCTCATTCCAATACTTCTCAAAGTATTCCATAAAATAGAAGAGGAGGGAACCCTCCCAAACTCATTCTATGAAGCCAATATCACACTGATACCTAAACCAGACACTCATCAAGGAAAGAAAATTTCAGACCAATATCCTTAATGAACATTGACGAAAAATTCTCAACAAAGTTTTAGCAAATCGCATACAAAAACATACTAAAAAGATAGTGCACCATGATCACGTGGGTTTCATCCCAGGGATGCAAGATTGGTTCAACATCCGGAAATCAATAAATGTAATTCACCATATCAATAGACTTAAAGTCAAGAATCACATGATTATTTCAATAGATGCAGAAAAAGCATTTGATAAAATATAGCACCCCTTCATGCTCAAAACACTAGAAAAAATAGGGATAGTGGGAACATTCTTTAACATTGTAAAGGCCATTCATGCTAAGCCCATGGTAATATCATTCTAAATGGTGAAAAACTGAAAGCATTCTCCCTAAAACTGGAACAAGGCAGGGATGCCTTCTTTCACCACTTCTATTCAACATCGTTCTTGAGACTCTGGCCAGAGCAATTAGACAAACCAAAGAAATTAAAGGGATACGAATTGGAAAAGAAGAACTCAAACTATCCCTGTTCGCTGATGACATGATTATATATTTAGAGGAACCTGGAAATTCCACCAGAAAACTCTTAGAACTCATAAGTGAATTCAGTAAAGTAGCAGGTTACAAGATCAATGCCCATAAATCCAACGCATTTTTATACATAAGTGATGAATCTTCAGAAAGAGAAATTAGGAAAACTACCCCATTCACAATAGCCTCGAAAAAAATAAAATACTTGGGAATCAATCTCACAAAAGAGGTGAAAGACCTCTACAATGAGAACTACAGAACACTAAAGAAAGAAATTAAAGAACACCTTAGAAGATGGAAAGATCTTCCATGTTCTTGGATAGGAAGAATTAATATTGTCAAAATGGCCATACTACCTAAAGTGCTATACAAATTCAATGCAATTCCAATTAAAATCCCAATGACGTAACTTACAGAAATAGAGCAAGTAATTAAGAAATTCATCTGGAAGAATAAGAAACCCAGAATAGCTAAAGCAATCCTTAGCAGGGAGAGTGAAACAGGGGGTATCACAATACCAGATCTTCAACTCTACTACAAAGCAATAGTAACAAAAATGGCATGGTATTGGTACCAAAATAGAAAGGTAGATCAATGGTACAGAATAGAGGACACGGACACAAACCCAAATTAATACAATTTTCTCATACTAGACAAAGGGGCCAAAAATATGCAATGGAGAAAAGATAGCCTCTTCAACAAATGGTGCTGGGAGAATTGGAAATCCATATGCAACAGAATGAAACTAAACCCATATCTCTCACCATGCACTAAACTAAACTCAAAATGGATTAAGGACCTCGGAATCAGACCAAAGACCCCGCAAATTATAGAAGAAAAAGTAGGTCCAAATATTCACCTTGTTGGTCTAGGATCAGACTTCCTTAACAGGACTCCCATAGCACAAGAAATAAAAGCTAGAATCAACCACTGGGATAGATTCAAACTAAAAAGCTTTCTCTCAGCAAAGGAAACTATCAGCAATGCGAAGAAAGAGCCTACAGAGTGGGAGAATATCTTTGCCAATCATACTTCAGATAGAGCACTAATCTCCAGAATCTATAAAGAACTCAAAAAACTCTACTCCAAGAATTCAAATAATCCAGTCGACAAATGGGCTAAGGAAATGAAAAGACACTTCACAGCAGAAGATGTACAAGTAATCAACTAACATATGGAAAAATGTTCAACATCTCTAGTAATAAGAGAAATGCAAATCAAAACCACCCTAAGATTCCATCTCACCCCAATTAGAATGGCGATTATCAAGAATACGAGCAACAACAGGTGTTGGCGAGGATGTGGGGAGAAAGGTACACTCATACATTGCTTTTGGGGCTGCAAATTAGTGCAGCCACTCTGGAAAGCAGTGTGGAGATTCCTTAGAAAACTTGGAATGGACCCTCCATTTGACCCAGCTATCCCACTCCTTGGCCTATACCCAAAGGACTTAAAATCAGCATACTACAGAGATACAGCCACATCAATGTTCATAGCTGCTCAATTCACAATAGCCAGACTGTGGAACCAACCTAGATGCCCTTCAATTGATGAGTGGATAAAGAAACTATGGTATATATATATATATATATATATAATGGAATATTACTCAGCCATGAAGAATGATAAAATTATGGCATTTGCAGGCAAATGGATGAAATTAGAGAATATCATGCTAAGTGAGATAAGCCAATCTCAAAAAGCCAAAGGACAAATGATATCTCTAATAAGTGGATGAGGACACATAATGGGGGGGAGGGAAGGGTTAGTGTTAGGGTTAGAGTTAGGGTTAGGTAGGGGGGCAAGTATGGAGGAAGGAAGGACTGTATAGAGGGAAAAGAGGGGTGGGAGGGGTGGGGGGAAGGGAAAAAATAACAGAATGAATCAAACAATATTACTCTATGTAAATTTAAACTACACAAATGGTATGCCTTTACACCATGTACAAAAAGAGAAACAACATGTATCCCATTTGTTTACAATAAAAAATAAATAAAAAAAAAGAAACATGGATAACAGAAGACATTAGGGAGGAGATAAAAAAATTCTTAGAGGCAAACAAGAACACTGACAGCATATCAAAATTTATGGGACACTATGAAAGCAGTACTACTAGGAAAGTTCATTGCATTGAGCTCATTCAATAAAAGAATAAAAAGTCGAGAAATAAATGAATTAACATTACATCTCAAAGCCCTACTAAAAGAACAGATCAAGAACAAATGTAGAAGACAGAAATAATTAAAATCAGAGCTGAAATTAATGGAGTTGAAACAAAAGCAACAATTGAAAAAATTGAGAAAACAAAAATTGGCTCTTTGAAAAAATAAACACAATTGATAAATTAGCCCCACTAATGAACAGGAGAGAGAAAACTCAAATTACTAAAATTTGTGATGAAAAAGGAAATATGATGAACACTATTGAAATACAAATCATAATTAGAGTCTATTTTGAAAATCTATACTCCAACAAAATAGATAGTCTAGAAGACATTGACAAATTTCTAGAGACATATGATTCACCCAAACTGAATCAGGAGGACATACACAATTTAAACAGATCAATTTCAAGCAATGAAATAGAAGATGCCATCAAAAGCCTACCAAGAAAAGCCCAGGACCAGACAGATTCTCAGCTGAATTCTATAAGATCTTCAATGCAGAACTAATATCAATACTCCTCAAAGTATTCCACGAAATAGAAAAGGAGGGAACACTTCCAAACTCATTTTATGAAGCTAGTATCACCCTGGTACCAAAACCAAAGACACATCAAGGAAAGAAAACTTCAGAACAATATCCCTGATGAATATAGATGCAAATATTCTTAAGAAAATTCTGGCAAACAGCATACAAAAACATATTAAAAAGACAGAGCATCATGATCAAATGGGGTTCATCCTTGTAATGCAAGGTTTGTTCCATATATGGAAATCAATAAATGTAACACATCACATCAATAGACTTAAAGACAAGAATCATATGATCATTTAAATCCATGCAGAAAAAGCATTTGATAAAATACAGCAACACTTCAAGTTCAAAACACTAGAAAAACTGGAGATAGTAGGAACATACCTCAACATTGTAACACTATCTATGCTAAGCCTAAGGCCAACATCATTCTCAATGGAGAAAAATTGAAAGCATTACCTGTAAAAGCCAGAACCAGCCAGAGATGTTCTCTTTCACCACTTCTATTAAACATAGTTCTTGAAACTCTATCGAGAGCAATCAGACAGATTAAAGAAATTAAAGTGATACGAATAGGAATAGAAGAACTCAAACTATCATTATTTGTCAACAACATGATTCTATATTTAGAGGATCCAAAAATCTCCACCAGAAAACTTCTAGAATTAATAAATTAATTCAGCGAAATAGCAGGATATAAAATCAACACACATAAAGCTAATGTATTTCTAATCATAAGTGTCGAATCATCTGAAAGAGAAATTTGGAAAACTTCCCCATTCACAATAACCTTAAAAAAAAAAACTTGGAAATCGATGTAACAAAAGAAGTGAAAAACCTTTACTGAAAACTACAGAAGACTAAAGAAATTAAAGGAAACCTTAGAAGATGGAAAGATCTCCCATGTTCTTGGATAGGCAGAATTAATATTGTCAAAATGGCCATACTACATTATAGATCAAATGCAATCCCAATGAAAATCCCAATGATGTACCTCATAGAAACAGAGAAAGCAGCCATGAAATTCATTTGGAACAATAAGAAAACCAGAATAGCCAAAGCAATCCTTAGCAAGAAGAGTGAAGCAGGAAGTATCATAATACCAGACCTTGAATTATACTACAAAGCAATAATAACAAACATGGCATGGTATTGGCACCAAAATAGGCAGGTAGACCAATGGTACACAATAGAAGACATGGAGACAAACCCATATGTAATGGTTAATATGAATTTTCCGATTGGATTAAGAGATGCAAATGATTAATAGGCATCTTGGTATGTCAATGAGGAATGATTAGAATGTGGGATAGTGAAGTGGAGCCCCTCCCTAAGTATGGGCAGCATAGCCCAGTAGGATAGAATAAAAGCTGGAAGAACAGGGAAGCAGATGCAGATGCAAGAGCTGCTCTTCTTGAATGGGTTCTTGATTGCTGCTTCGATTGTCTGAGGATATCAGACTCTCTCCTTCACTCTTCCAAAGCGTACTCTGCCAGTGATTCTTCAGGTAGTTTCCAGAGGCACTGATTAGGGGAGGACTGTTGATCTTTCTGCTGGTTCTTCCAGCTTTCCAACTACAGATGGTCATTGTGGACTATCCAGCTTCTGGTTGTGTAAGCCAATATAATAAATCCCCTTTTTATAATCATACTTCCTGTTGATTCTGCTCCTCTAGAGAACCCTGACTAATATACCACATAAATACAATTATACTAGACATAGCTGCCAAAAGCATACAGTGGAGAAAAGATAGCTTCTTCAAGAAATGGTGCTGGGAAAACTGGAACTCCATATGCAGCAAAATGAAATTAACCCCTATCTCTCAACCTACACAAAACCTAACTCAAAATGTATCCAGAACCTATGAATTAGACCAGAGACCCTGTATCAAATAGAAAAAACATAGGCCAAAATCTTCTCCTTGTTGGCCTAGGACCTGACTTCCTTAACAAAATCCCTAAAGTATAAGAAGTTAAACCAAGAATCAATAAGTGGGATGGACTCAAACTAAAAAGCTTCTTTTCAGCAAAAGAAACAATAACACGAAGAGAGAGACTACAGAGTGGGAGAAAATCTTTACCACATGTATCTCAGATAAAGCATCAATCTCTAGGATATATAAAGAACTCAAAAAATTTAACGCCAAAAAACAAATAACCCAACCAAAAAATGGGCTAAGGAACTAACAGACACTTCTCAGAAGATGTACAATCAATCAACAAATGTATGAAAAAATGTTCAACCTCTCTAGCAATTAGAGAAATGCAAATCAAAAGTACTCTTAAGATTTCATCTTACTCCAATAAGAATGGCAATTATCAAAAATGCAAACAACAATAAATATTGATAAGGGTGTGAGGAAAAAGGTACACTCATACATTGTTGATGAGAATGCAAATTGGTGTAACCATTATGGAAAGCAGTATGGAGATTCCTCAGAAAACTTGGAATGAAACCACCGTTTGACTCAGTTATCTCACTCTTTGGTTTATACCCAAATGACTTAAAATCAACATAGTACAGTGATGCAGTCACATGTTTACAGAAGCTCAATTTATAATAGTTAAACTATGGAACCAACCTAGATGCCCTTCAACAAAAGAATGGATAAAGAAAATGTGGTGTGTATATATATGTGTGTGTGTGTGTGTGTGTGTGTGTGTGTGTGTGTGTATGTATGATGGAATATTACTCAGCTTTAAAGAAGAATGAAATTCTGGCATTTGCTGGTAAATGAATGGAGTTAGAGAATATCAAGCTAAGTGAAATATCCAAACCCAAAAAACCAAAGGCCAAGTGTGTTCTTTGATATGTAAAAGTTAATTCACAATAAGGAGGTAGGGGAGATAGGGAAGAATAGTTACTTTATATTAGGTAGAGGAGAGTGAAGAAAGGGGAAGTGGAGTAGGGGAAGGAATGATAGTAGAGTGAAACATATTATTACCTCATGTACATATACGACTGCATGATCAATGTGATCCTACAATATATATAATCAGAAAAATGAGAGATTACACTCTATTATGTATGATCTATTAAAATATATAAATGCATTCTACTGTCCTGTACAACAAATTAGAACAAATGAAATAAAAAAATCTAAAAAAAGATGCATGAAAATGCTTATCAAATTTTGCTTATATGAACATCATTGTTTAATAAATTCTGTATATATATATCTATATATCTATAGATATATATATACACACACACACAAAAGGAATAAATAAATGGGGTGGATTCAACTGAAAAACTTCTTCTCTGCAAAGGAAACAATCAATAACATGAAGAGAGAGCCTACAGAGTGGGAGAAAATTTTTACCAAACTTTAGATAGAGCACTAATCTACAGAATTTATAAAGAACTCAAAAAACTTAATACCCCAAATACAAATAACCCAATTACTAAATGGGCTAAAGAACTGGGCAGACACTTCATAGAAGAAGATATACAATCAATCAACAAATATATGAAAAAATGTTCAACATCTCTAATAATTAGAGAAATGCAGATCAAAACTACCCTAAGATTTCATCTCACTCTAATTAGAATGGCAATTATTACGAATGCAAGCAACAATAGGTGTTGGTTAGGATGTAGGGGGGAAAAGGTACACTCATATATTGCTGGTGGGATTGCAAATTGGCACAGCCACTATAGAAAACAATATGGAGCTTCCTTAGAAAACTTGGAATGCAACCACCATTTGAACCAGTTAGCCCATATCCTTGGCCTGTACTGAACGGACTTAAAACTAGCATATTACATACAGTGATGCAGCCACATCAATGCTTATGGCAGCTTAATTCACAATAGCTTAATTCACCTAGTTGAATGGGTAATGAAACTATGGTATATATACACCATGGAATATTTCTCAGCCACAAAGAAGAATTAAATGATGGCATTTGCAGGTAAATGGATGGAGTTGGAGACTATCAGGATAAGAGAGATAAGCCAATTCAAAAAACCAATGGCCAAAATTTTTCTCTAATATGAATTCTAATACATAATGTGGGGAAGGGGAGAAAGGTAAGAATGGAGGAACTTTAAATTGTGCAGAGGGAAATGAGGGGAGGGGAGAAGGCAGGGGATGAGAAAGATGGTGGAATGAGATGGACATCATTACCCAATGTACATATATGATTACATGAATGTGTGACTGTACATTGTGTCCAACCAAAGAAATGAAAAGTCGTATTCCATTTTTATACAATCAATTGAAATGAATTCTGCTGTCATGTGTAACTAAATAGAACAAATAAGAAATAAAAAAAATGTATGTGCAGAGTTCCCTAAACCTGAACCCAGACCAGGGTAGGGAAAGTGGACAGGGGCAACAGAGAGAAACTGGGGCATTAGAAAAAGAAAAAGAGAGCAGAAAAGCACATAAGCTCACCTCTAACAACATCTGGAAAAAACAAAACAAAACAAAGCATACTAAAATGTGACAGAAGCGATGGTGTGCCTGAAGCAGATCAAGAAGTTTAAAACCAAATTGTGCATCAAAAGTTGTGCTGGGCTCTGCAGCCATTTCATGGAGCACACAGCTGGCCTGTCACCCTTTAAATCATCATGGCACCTTCCCAGTTCTACATCAACAAATTAAACCAGAGGGAGTACCCCTGCTGTGGGATCTCTTAGGGATTCATCTTTAAAGAACTCATGAGGGATCCATACTGACTGAAATTTGCTGAAAGCCTCTTTCCATCACTGTGAACAAGGGGCTTGGGGTGGAGCACACCCACCCCAGGAAGCAGGCCTAGCCCAGCACGCTGTACAATGTTGGTGAGACCCACAGAGAAGGACGCTTTGCGCAGCATCTGTGGGACCCCAGGCAGAGACAGAGAGGTTGCCTGCAACTAGCAGAGGCAGGATGCAAAAGCTCAGATCTAAGCAGGAAGGCAGTTTGGGCCCTCAGCAGAGGAAAGGAGAGCCATCAGGATCTCTGCACCATCCACTGACATTCGGGGGAGGCACCAGGGGAAATTGCCTGAGTCTTATGAGGCATAGAGGGACTGCTCCCTGATAGGGGCCACAGTTTGCATGGGACCCACCCTGGAGAGAAGCTGGGTAGATGTCCGGCAGCATAGAGGGACTGTCCCCTGATTGTGGCAGCAGCTGGTTGAAGGCCAGGACTAGATACCACCTGAGGTCCCGGAAGCTTAAAGGGATGTAGGGAACATTCCTCAAGCTTATCTGACAGCAGTCACTGACACCATGGTCTAAGTAAGCCAAAGTCTGAACAGAGAAACTGAGGTAATGGTAAAGACTCTCCGTGGAATGAAGGTCTTTGTAGCTGTTAAGGCTGAGTTTGAGCTGAGGGGAGGCCTTGTTCTGTCATGCATCCCAGAAAGCTGTGATGTGAGCTCGCCCATACTGCCTTGCCTCATGCTGTGTGCAGGAGCTTGCCATTCCCCCAGTCCTTTGTCTCAGACCTGTTGCTGGGCAGAATTGCTTAGGCATACTTGGTTTGTTTACACTACCTGGACCCTCGATGTATAGTTCACCTATAGGCTGACTCTGTTATACTTTAACAAGCATGTTAACCTGATCGGATAATGTGCCTATATATGTCCTGTGCAACCCTAAATAAAATTAGATCCGTGCCTTCAGAGCTCGATCTCCAATGCCTGAGTAAGTGCACTGGGTAAGGCTAGGTAGGGTAGGCATCGTTCGTCCTCACCCTCAGCGAAACCCGTCTCTGAACATCTACAAAGGGAGTGTCTGGATTATGATCATAACCTAGGGGATGTTAGTAAAGGGGGAAATTACCTGGGTTCAAGGCAGCAGAAAACAATGGCACTCAGCCTGACCCATGACCACAGTTGGTAGGGGTCTAGGTATGGTTTGGACACTGTCTGGACACTTCCTCAGTTAGTCAAGAGGGGGAAGCACCACCCACAATTGCAACCTGGAGCTGTGGAATATAGAACCTAGGTGAATCAGGTGAGTTTCTTTACTCAGGAATAAGGACAGTACCCCAGTGAGCTGTGTCAGCCAAGGAGAACCTATAGATCACAGATCACCTATGGGAAACCCACAATAGGATCTGCATTTGTAGATAGCTACCAGGCTCTGTGCTACCTAAAGGGATCTTGTAGAGGGGAACAGATACGTTACATGGTGACACACAGCAATTGCAGTGACGGCCTAGAGTCCTGCATCCTGGACTCTAGCACACACTAGGAACAACCAACGGACAAAACACTGCACCCTATGAGAAGTCAGCTGCAGGCCCCTGAGCTGACAAAAGAGAACAAGCTGGTGGGTGGTCCATGGAAACTGGGGCAGTGGCTCCGGTGCCCCAGCATCTCTGGAGGGATCCGAAGTTGAAGAATGATGGAGATCTTCTAATGTCCTAAATTCTAGTGAAATCAGAACCAAGGTTCATCAAGAACTTTCTTCACCTTGGTATGATTTTCTACAAATAATTCTAATGTCAATTTCAATCATATACATCACTCTTTGTCTTGATTGATAGTTGTAACCCTAATAGCCAACATTGTACCTTCAACCCATGTGAATGTATTTCTTCTAATGGTTAAAAACATTAATTGGACTTATTCCCTCTTTGTTCAATTAGCTCTGGTTTATACTTGCTTCTCTTACCTCCATTCTCCCTCTTACTACTGCTTCTGCCTCAACTCTCACCCATTCATCTCTGTCTCCTTTCTACCTTGATATTATTTTTATATCTTCTCTTTCTTTTTCGTTTTTCTCCCTTTTGCCTAATCTTTCTCTTTCTCCCTTAACCCCCACATGTTATAACAATTTTACTATATTTAATAACTCATTTTTTGACCTATTCCACAACTTTACTGCAAGTTTATACCTGGACTAGAGAAACATCCATTCATGTTTAAAATGTTAGAGACACTAGGGATTGAAGGAACTAACCTCCACTTTGCAAAATTGTATGTGATAAATCCTAAGGCTGGCATCATACTGAACAGAGAAAAGCTGAAAGCATGTTCTTTAAAACAGGAAAAAAATAAAAATTCTCACTCTCACCACTCCTATTCAACATGGTCTTGAAACTCTAGCCAGAGCAATCAGGCAAGAGAAGGAAATTAAAGAAATGTGATAGGAAAAGAAGAGGTCAAATTATCTCTTATTTGCTGATCATATATTTATAAGACCTCTCCAAAACAAACAAACAAACAAACAAACTTGACCAGAAAACTTCTAGAACTGATAAACAAATTTGGTAAAGTCCCAGTACACAAGACCAACGTACGTAAACCAGTTGTCTTCCTATACTCCAATAATGAATCTGTTGCAAAATAAATTAGGAAAACTATCCACTCACAATGATCTCAAAAACAATATATAAAATACCTGCAAATTAATAGGACCTCTAAAGTGAAAATCATAGAACACTGCAGGAAGGAATTGCAGAAGAGCTCCCACGTTCTCGGATAGGCAGAATCAATATTGACAAAATGGTCATACTACCAAAAGCACTATACAGATTCAATGCAATCTCTATCAAAAATACCAATGACATTCTTCATGGAACTAGAAAAATTGGTACTAAAATTCATTTGGAAAAATAGCCAAATAATAGCCCAGAATAGCCAAAGTAATCCTGAGCAAAAAGAGTGATGCTGGAGACGTCACGATACAGGACTTCAAATTACACAACAGAGCTACAGTGACAAAAACAGCATGGTACTGGCACCAAAAGAGCCGTGAAGAGCAGCTGAATAGAATAGAGGTCACAGAGACAAACCCACATACTTACATTTAACTGGTCCTAGACAGAGTTGCCAAAAACATATGTTGAAGAAAAGATAGACTTTTTAACAAATGGTGCTGGGAAAACTGGAAATCCTTATGTAGAAGAATAAAACTGAACCCCTATCTTTCACCCTGCACAAAAGTCAATTCACAGTGGATCAAAGATCTGGGAATGAGACCAGAAATTCTGAAACTGCTAGAAGAAAACGTAGGCCTAACACTTCAACATGTTGGTACAGGAACTGACTTCCTTCATAAGACTTCTAAAGTGCCAGAAATAAAAAAATAAGTGGGATGGCACCTAATTAAAAAGCTTCTGCTCAGCAAATGAAACACTTAAGAGCATAAAGTGAGAGCCTACAGAATGGAAGAAGATCTTCGTAACCTGCTCCTCAGGGCATTAATCTCTAGAATATATAAAGAACTCAAAAAACTTATCACCAAACAAATAAACACCCACCCAAATAACCTGATTAATGGATGGGCAAAAGAACTAAACAGATACTTCTAAAAAGAAGAAATATAAAAAATCAACAAATATATTAAAAATGTTTAACATCTCTAGCAATAAGGGAAATGCAAATCAAAACCACATTAAAATCTCCTTTCATTCTAGTCCGAATGGCAATTATCAAGAATATAAATAATAATAAGCACATTGAGAGGATGTGGAGAAAAGATGCACTCATACATTACTGGTGGAACTGAAAATTTGTGCAATCACTACAGAAAGCATTATGGATATTCTTCAAAAATCTAAGAATGGAACCACCATAAAACCCAGCTCTCCCACTCCTTTGTATATATTCAAAATATCTAAAACCAGCAGAGTATAGGGATGTATAGGGCCATTTCAATGTTTAGAGCAGCACAATTTACAATTTACAATAGCCAAGCTATGGAACCAACCTAAGTGCCCTTCACCAGATGAAAGGATAAGGAAAATGTGGTATATGTATACAATGGAATATTATTCAGCCATAAAGAAGAATAAAATTATGGCATTTGCTGGTAAATGAATGGAACTGAAGACTGTCATGCTAAGTGAAATAAGCCAGACCCAGAAAGTCAGAAGTCAAATGTTTTCTTGAATATATAGAAACTAGTCTAAAACAGGGAGAGAGAAGCAATGGGGGGATTTTACCAAAATAAAAGAAAGATCAGTAGAATAAAAGAAGAAAATTTGGGAGGAGGGAAGTGGGAGGGAATAAAGGAGAAACAATGAAATGAATATGATCTAATTTCCTATGTACATATATGAAAATATGACAATGAATCTCACCTTTATGTATATACACAAGACACTAATTAAAAAAAAAAAACTGTAAGTAAATAACAGATCAGTAGAGTAGAGGAAAGGGAACAGGGAGGGAGGAGAGGATAAGGGAAAGTGCTGGGGACTGATTAGAGCAAATTATATTTCAGGCATTTATAATTATGCCAAAATGAATCCTAAAGTCATGTATACCTAATATGAACCAATAAAGAAAGAAAACAAAAGTGAAAACAGGAAAGTAAGGTCAGGATAATTGTCTTAAAGATTCCAGAGTAGACGAGATCAGGCGCATTCAGGGTGGTATGGCTGTAGACAGTAAAATGGAACTAAACCCCTATCCCTTACCCTGTACAAAACCCAACTCAAAATGGATCAAGGATCTAGGAATTATACCAGAGACCCTTCACCAAACAGAAGAAAAAGTAGGTCCAAATCTCCATCACGTTGGCCTAGGACCAGACTTCCTTAACAAGACCCCCAAAGCACAAGAAATAAAAGCAAGAATCAATAAATGGGATAGAGTCAAACTAAAAAGTTTTTTCTCAGCACAGGAAACAATCAATAATGTGAAAAGAGAGCCTACAGAGTGGGAGAAGATCTTTTCCACACACACTTCAGACAGAGCACTCATCTCCAAAGTTTATAAAGAACTTAAAAGACTACACCCAAAATACAAAGAACCCAATCAACAAATGGGCTAAGGAACTGGGCAGACACTTCACAGAAGAAGATATACAGGTGATCAACAAATATATGAAAAAGTGCTCATCATCCCTAGTAATTAGAGAAATGCAAATTAAAACCATCCTAAGATTTCATCTAACTCCAATTAGCATGGCTATTATCAAGAACACAAGTGATAATAAGTGATGGTGTGGATGTGGGGAAAAAGGCACACTCATACATTGTTGGTGGAGTTGCAAATTGGTGCAAGCACTCTGGAGAGCAGTATGGAGAGTCCTCAGAAAACTTGGAATGGACTCACCATTTGACCCTGCTATCCCACTCCTCTGTTTATACCCAAAAGACTTAAGATCACCATACTATAGTGATGCAGCCACATCAATGTTCATAGCAGCTCAATTCACAATAGCCAGATTGTGGAACCAACCTAGATGTCCTTCAATAGATGAATGGATAAAGAAACTGTGGTATATATACATGATGGAATATTACTCAGCCATAAAGAAGAATAAAATTATGGCATTTGCTGGTAAATGGATGAAGTTGGAAAATATCATGCTAAGTGAAATAGGCCAAGCCCAAAAAACCAAAAGCTGAATGTTTTCTCTGATAAGTGCATGACAATATATAACAAGGGGAGGAGTGGTAGGGGGAAGAGAAGAACAAAGGAACTTTGGAAGGTGTAGAGGAAAATGGGGTGGAAGGGGGTGGAGAACAGAAAGATAGAATGAAACCGACAGTATTACCCTATGTATATGTATGATTACATGAATGGTGTGAATCTACATTGTGTACAACCATAGAAATGAAAAATTGTACCCCATTTGTGTACAATGAATCAAAATGCAGTCTGTAAAATTAAAAAAAGATTTTAATAAAAAAAATTTTAAAAAAAAAATTCCAGAGCAAATCCAACACCTTGGGTACTCTTCATCCCAAATAATTCAGATAGCAGAGATTCTATCACATCATTTATAAAGCTAGTATTTCAAAGGGTTAGCTAGATACACACATATGTCAAAAAAGTTCACTAAATTTTCTAATGACTAATTGGAACAGAAAATATTGAAAAACTGTTGATAGGTCTCACTAACATTATTTCTAGTAAACCAAAACCACATGTAAAGTATATTTATCTACAATCTTATACATGTATTTAATAAATGCTCAGGAGAATAATCATTTATTTAAAGCCTTTAAAAAAAAAGGAATGCAAAAATGGAGCAACGATTTTGGAGGTTGGTGGCCAAATCAGAGCTAAGAACGTGTAAACAGAGCTGACGTGAAAGTGAGGAGATACCCTAGCCCCACCTTCAGCTGTATGATAACCCTATAAGCAGAAAGTTTTCCTCAGGTCAATGGTGGCATATTTCTGTTATACTGCTTAGATTAACATCTTTTCATTGTGGGTGGTGTAATTTTGTCCCCTTGTATGATTTTGGGGGCCAGAGCTGGGGCCCAGGGGCAGGGTGCTCCTGGCCTCTAGTGGGTAGGGGCCAAGTATACTGCTGACCACCCTACAATGCACAGGGAGGTCCTGCAACAAAGAGTCACCCAGCTTGATGTAGTAAGTGACAAGTCTGGGAAATTCCTCCCTAGACTGTCTATCGGATACACTCATTCCACACATCTTTTGAAAGCCTCGGGCACTGTGTTTACAGTGAGAACTCTCTGCCACCTCACCACATTCTGGCTCTTTCCAGTTTGTAGTCTGACAGTAGGACCCTCTTTGAAAATGGGTATTTGAAAGATTCTGGACAACCAGACCACTTTTTTTTTTCAACCAACTTGTTCTGTACATTAGTACAGTAATTTTAGAAGCAGTTATCAGAAAATGGCATAACACATTTAAGGGAAATATATTCAAAGAATTACACAGCTGAACTCAGCAAGATCACTCTCTACTCAGTACTTCCTTCCCAGTTGCTGCTGCAAGTCCACTTTAGAGTCTAAGAGTGGAAACGAGTCTCCTAGTTTTACTCTGAGTACTCTTTGAAGTTCCAGTCCTGCTGACATCCAGGCATGTCCGCTCCAGAGCCCTTGAGTTCTTTTCAGCTTAGCTTATCACACTAGAGTTTTTTTAATCGAGAACACTCACTAATAACTCCATTTCCTAGAAACTAAACAGAATTAATTTCTATTACCACATGGCTAAACTTCTTGATCATTCTACTGATTTCTGTGAGTCCCTAGGAATTTTTCTGCTCTGTCAGTGGGATGCAGCCAGAGTAAAAACACAAGAGGCTGTGTGTTCATACCACGTCTTTTTTCTTTTTCTTTGTTAGCACGCATTTTAATTGACACATAGTAACTGCATATTTAAATTGACACATAATAACTGTGCATATGGGTAGAGAGTGGCATTTTAGTATATTTATCCAATGTGTAAGGATCAGAGCAGTGTAATGGGCAATCTATCACTTCAGACATATACTTTCTTTGTACTGGGAATGTTAAAAAATTCTATTAACTATTTTAAAATATTCAATTAATTGTCATCAACCATAGTTATCCAACTGTGTTATAGAACATTAGAAATGATTTCTCCTCCCTAACTGCAGCCCTGTGCCCAATAATCATCCTCTCTCCATCCTATCCTCTTCCACAAACTTCCCTAGTTCTGGTAACCACTCCGTAATTCTCTACTTCTTTGAGATCAAATTTAGCTTCTGCATGTAAGTGAGAATATGTTGTATTTGTCTTTCTGTCCCAGACTTATTTAGGAGTCTAGCTCCAGAGCTGGACTACCTGAGTTAGAACATGCTCAACCATTCCCTACCTGGAGAACAAATAAGGGCAACTAAATTCACATTTCTCTTGATGCTAATTCCTCATTTGTTAATTGAGAATGATACTATCTTCAAAGCTTTCTTCGAGAGTGAAATGGGTAAATATGCATGAAGTGCTCAGAACAGTGTTGGACACAGGGCAAGCCCTCAAAATAACGTTGGCATCATTGGTTATTAGATATTGTTATAGTTTTCCAGGGTTGCTGTAACAATGTATTGCAACCCGGGTGGCCTAAAACAACAGAAGTTGATTTTCTCATGGTTCTGGAGGCTGGAAGTCCAACACTGAGGCTGGAAGTCCCTGCCACTCCTTGGCACCAGTACCTAGGGCCTGAATCCTGAGTTGCTCCTTTTCTCTCTCTGATCTCCTGGATTAAAATCTCTGTCTCTCCTCCTTGTTCTCTTCTAAGGTTATGTAGGAGGACAGGTCTCCAGATCCCTTTACCTCTTCTACTGGTAGTTCTTGGAATAATAGGAGGTTGTGTCAAGAATGCAACGTCCTGAGATAAGGAAGAACTGTCTGGAACATCTCAGGCTGTGTCCTTGTTCCTCCAAGAACAGGATGTGCTGAAATGCTTGAGCTCAGTGAGTCCAGTTTTGCCCAGGATATAAAACCTAGGGCTAAGTGTTTTGGGGCATCCCTCAGCTGTAGTGCAATGTGAACACATGCAGACAAGACCCCATCCATCCTGGACAGCTTTGCTGAGTCATGGGGGACTGACTGATCATAGATCTTAGGCTTCTGTTCTTCCTTGATACTTATATGTGAGCAATAAACTTGTTTTACCTGATGTATTACGTGACTGTTTGGTCTCACTGGATTCATGCATGGGTAGGAACCTTTGTAGTCACACCTCACTACTCTCTCTTCTGGTGGCCTCTCATCTGCCTGAGGACAGAATGGGATGGGGATACAGTAGTCTCCTCCTCTCTTTATTCTCCAGACAATTTTCTAGTGTTACACATTATTTCTACTGCTTATCTTTGGTCTTCTGTTGTTTTGGTAGTAAAATATATAATTTTGATATGTTATATATTCATATAACAAACCCAAGGGTCAAGGTAACATGGAGGTCTCTGACTGAACAGGAGAAAGGTCATATATATAGAAAGAACCCACAAAAACCCTTGTTCAACATTTGAAACCTGTATGTGCATTGCAGGAGAGGAGCATACACAGGAAAAGTAGTGAGAAGTGGGTGCCACCAGCCAACCAGTATGTATTTATTTGTTGTCATTTCCATACAAGATACCATGGGAGCAAACAAGAGGAATTAAGTCTGCAAAACTCAGTTCTCCCAGTGGTCTGTGACTAAAACAAGGTCAACCAGTTCCTTGTGAACTGTGAGAGTGAGGAGTATGTTCCCCAAGGGAAAGACCACAGTGTTGAAAGAATATCAGAGTCTTAGTTTTTACCTTTTCTGTGAAGGCTCGCTAGCTTCAGCCTGGAGGAATTCATTCATTCCTTACTCACTCACTCACTCACTCACCAAGGGCACCAATAGACGGTGCTTTCTTTGCTATTACCGGCAACCTTAGGCCAAACATTTAAGTGTTTCCTGTTATTTTCTGGCTAATCAACCTCTTTCCCTTTCTTGTAACAATATGGATCAAAGTGAATGTGCTTTACCATGCGAATTTCAGTTTGGCAAAGTGGAAAGAATGTGGAAGGGAATTTTGGCTCTGCCATTTAGTGGCTATATGATCTCGAGCAAGTTTCTGAGTTCAGTTTTCTCATCCATTAAATAAGAATGATAATACTTGTATTAGGTTGTTTAGACTGCCATAATAAAATACCATAATCTGGATGACAACAGAAATCTGTTTTCCCACAGTTATGGAGACTGACAGTCCTAGATCAATGTTCAACAAGGTTGGGTTCCAGTGAGAATTTTCTTCTTGACCTGCAGGTAGCCATCTTTTCTCTGTGCCTTCACATCACAGACCAAGAGAGCCAGATGGAGCAGGGTGAGGAACACTGTGTCCTTCTCATAAGAATACTAGTTCTATCAGGTTAGGGCACTACCTTATCACATCATTTAAACTTAAATATCCCATTAAAGGATCTATCTCCAAATATATTCACAGTGGCCAGGTGGTGGTGAGGGATTCAAAATATGATTTTGGGAGGACACAATTTGTTTCATAACAACATGCATGCAGACATTTTCCACAGATTTCTTTCTTAGTAGAGGAGATAAGTAAGGAGGGAATCCACCAATAATTGGAGAGGGCTCCTCAACCTTTCCCAAGGAGGAGCAAGGCTTGAGTAGATGAACATTGTCCTGTGACAGTGTATTTCTTTTAGAGAACCTAGTTCTCCTTTCCTGACAATTGCCACCCCAGTGCATGGACATGTCCAATAATTTACAATGTAACAGGCAGAGTCCTGGTTCTTACACCCCCTCCTATCAGGTGGCTCCAAGGCCCTGGGGTTCATGTACATGTATAAACACCAGGAAAGGGCATAGATTGACTTCTACCTCTTAATAATGGAGCCCTGCTCCTTGCTAAGACAAAGACATCCAGTTACACTCTTCTTGCAGAACAGGCACTTGCTTTCACCTAAATAATTTAAAGAGGTCACTCAAGTGCTTCTTCTCAAACAACTGATTGTTCCAAGCTAGTGTTTCTGCTGCTGGAAATAAGAAGGGCCAAGACTAGGGAAAGTCTGTTTCTTCACTAGTGATTAAAAGCATATTTTCATGTACAATAAAGTTCTGCTTTCTTGGGCACATCACTATATTTCGTTTTGTACTCTAACATTATTGAAGCATAATTGACAAATAGGAACTGCATATATAAAATGTATGACTTAATGTTTCAATATGTTACATACTGTGAAGCGATTACCACCACCAAGTTAATGTATCCATCACCTCACATAGTTACCATTTTCTTCCTTTTTTTTAAATGAAATAAAAGTACCCCATTTTTCTTTCTAATTGAGTTATTGTACTTCAACTTTTTATATGCAAGTCTCTTTGTTAGAAACAAATCTGGAGAATGTAGGAATGAAAGACAAGCTTCCAGCTATTGAAAAACTTTCAATAGCTTGAAAGACAAAGCACACATATGTGGGAAGATTAACACAGGATGGGATTGAACAACACTTCAGGACAATAATGAGCTGTCTGCATCTACTTCAAAGGGTCATGGTGAGATTGATGAGTGAAAAAGGAGGTGGGAGAGGCTTAATGACAATTGGTTGAATGGTTGAATAAATGAATGCAGGATAGCCAATAGGTATAGTGAAAGAGGGTGTGGGAGCCAATGAGAATGAGGCAGGGCAGATGTAGGAGCCAATGAGCTAGCTATTTTCTGCCCCTGGGAGAAAGCCTTGTAGCACGCAGACACCCACAAGGCTAAGCCATAGCTGCAGCTGTCAGCCACTCAAAGATCTCAGTTTGTTCCATTCCCTGCAGCACTTGAGTTAACATCCATTCACAGTGCTCACAGGCAAGGGAGGATTGGTTTAAATTTTTTTCCCTTTCTTCCCACTTTTTGCTTTTCAATTGATAGAGCAGATGGAAATCTTGTTTCTCAATTACCCAGTGTCCCCATTTGCTCTGAGTACATCTGGAAGGAGATTATTTGGATACATTTGCTTTTTAAAAATGGGATTGAAAACAATGCATGGAGTGTGGGGGAGGGCTTTTATCTTTTCACTTCCACTGCCTGCTCCATCAATAAAATTTCCCAAGAAAAACAAAGAAATAAACTCTTATGGCATTAAGTCACAGCAGGAACTACTTCTGTTCCATTTCTCTCATCTCAAAATAAACTTAATTTATAAGGACTGGGAGGGTTACAGTGATATTCTGCAATGCAAATAAAACACAGCGTGAACACATACACAGGAAGAAAGTTTTGCGCTGTAAATATACCCAGGGAAGTTCAGAGAGAGACATAAAAACTCAGGGCAGGCTTTAGAAATGATTACTTTGGAAATGAATTGCAATTTTCCATTTTTAAAGGAACATATGTTGCTACAGTTTTCTCTTCCAGGATTGACTAGACAATGGCCTTTAGCCAGTTTTTTTACCCTGATTGATTTGGCTGCCTATATCAGGTTTTAAATGCCCATGACAATGCTGTTTTGGGTATTTTCACTCTCACTTACTTCTTTTCTTGCACCCTGAGTAGTACACAGCAGTCAGTTATAAATGATTGTAAGTTAACCATTTATTTCTTTGGCAATTAAAGAGTGTGCTAATCAAGCTCCGTCTGCCTGACCAAGTGAGCTATGTTCAATCATTATTTTTCTGGAATTCCTGTTACAAGGTGAAAGCAAGGATTGAATGATAAATCTTTTCCTGTTCTTGGTATTAAGTTAGAGAATGATACTTGGACAAGGCAGGAAAATGGAACCAGCTCTCAGCAAACCAGTGAGGAAGAATTTGTATTGGGCACTTGCTACCTCCTTTTTTGTTGCTGGCCTTTGCAGAAGGCTCCACAGGTTCCTATCCGCTATTGTCCTTGTCTCTCCGTTAGGAGGAAGGCAGAACTCACCATGTTCTTGCCCAGGTATGACACATGAGATGCTGATTTTGAGACTATTTGTATTTGTTAAATAATGCCTGCAAAGGGGTGTCACTTGATTGAAAGGTATGTTAATTGTGGAATTTCAGGTGTAGTAAATCGTGTATTGGGGAAAATATTTGAGGACATGAAACTTACCTTGAAACTTAAAAAAATCTATCAGTTTCTATCTATCTGTCATCTGTTTAATCTATCCACCATCTTTCATCTCCATATTTATTGTTTAGCAACACTAGATGGCTATCTATGCTCAGACATTTATGAGCTTGGCATCTCTTCATGTGAGGGCAGAGTACTCCAACATACACTCTGTATATTGAGTTGAATTCTGACTTGTCTTCCCATATGTAAGGAAGGATCTGGTCGTGGGCAAAGTTTGGAAGAAAAAAACAATTTTTTTTTTTTTTGTCTGTTGCATCCACTTTCCCTTTCCAACAATTCTTTTCCCCATATGCTATTTGGAGATACTAGGATGCCTTTTTATTTCCCCTTATATTTGAAACAAAGTTAACTGGGAGATGCTATCCATTAGAGTATTGAAAGTTTTAAATAAAAGTTGTACCCCAAAAGCAGATGGGAGAAACTTGCTATTGCACAGAGTTAGTGAAAGGGCACTCAATAACTCAATACTCAACACTCAATAATTTAATTCTTTAAAATCATTTGAGTTTATTTTAGTTACATTGACTTTTTTTTTGAAGCTCAGTATTTAATTCAGAGTTCCCCAGTGATCCTGGAATGGTCTCTTAGGTGACATATTCAGGGGTTAGTCTGTCAGGAGGTAAGAGGAGTCTATCTCCTGGGGTCTTCCTTCTAAAAAATATCATTGGACTATTTACCATGGGGTGTGGTTTACAAGGAGATTGGACCAGTCTCCTGCCTTTTTTTCTGTCCCTTTGGTCCTCCCTGGTGAAATGATTGTTCTTTCTTTCAGGGTAACATGAACTCCATGTCTGTTATTGTCTTAAGAGCTTTGCAGTTATCATCTTATTTAGTCATCAGAACAACCCAAAGATATAGATTCTGTTATTATCCTGGCCCTATAGGTAATTGAAGCACAGAGAGGGTAAGTGCACAGGGTCACACATCATTTAAGGAGTAGAGGTGGCATGTGAGCCAGCCAGTGTCTGCTTCAGAGACCAGGCTGTTAACTACTCCACTATTCTGCCCTTGGCTTCTGCCCTGAGAACTGATTTAATGCTTCTAATCAAGCTCCTTTCTCACTCTGTTCTATACTGTGGTTACATCCACACTGGCCTCCTTCCCAGCACAACACCAAGAACTTCCTGAGATTAGGGATTGTATCTTACATTTGTGTTTGCTTTCCTTGTAACGTGTTGTTGGCACATAGTGGGTAAACAATAAATGTTCATTAACTTTGTTACAAGATAAATGTAGAGTAGTTCTCTGGATATATGCCAGGCGTAAGAGAGCAAGATGGTATACTCCCTCAGATCCTTTGTCTCTACTGTCAGCTCAAGTGATGGAGAAGGGACCAGACTTGTGTCTTTCTCACCAAACTCTAGTGGGGAACTTTCTGGAATCCAGAGAGGACTCACCAATCTTGATGAGGCTGTGGACGCAGGTGGGTTCCTTGGGCTTATTATCTGTCTTGAATAACCCTAAATTGGATGTACTGTCACAGGTGCAGATGGAATAGGAGACTTTCTGAGTTATGAGATCCTGCAAGGTATCTCCAAGGCAAATGACTCTCTGACCTGCGGGAAGAGCTTCAGAGTGAACATTGATGCAAATTTCCTCCGTCATTTGTCTCTAAATTTTACTCTTTTTCCTCATGAGAAAAATGAGAGTTTTCATCTAAAATTCAATGTAATATATAAGAGTTAGATTAAAAATAACAGCAGAGCTCATACTTTAAAAGGAACAACAAGAATAGATGTTCCCAGGCACCTAGGATGTGCTAATTTAACACTTTTTCATTGATCTTGGCTTCATGCTTTCTACATCAAAACCAAAAAGTGAAATAAAGTTACATAATTTTCCTTGTCAGATGAAAGGGATCCTACAAAATCTTGATAAATGTTCCTTAGCATTAAGGAATTTATTAAGGATAAAGGTGGAATTTATCCACAAGTGCCTTTAAAGGGAACATTTTGTCATTAGTCAGCAATCCTTTAAACATGGATGACAGTCCTTTAATGGATACTTCTTATATCAGGCCTCTCCCTGGGGCACATCTGACCAAAGAATTTTTCATGGGAGTTGGGAGGTTTATGTTATGATAGCATGTTTGTAGGTAGAGCATTTGAGGCTATTCAAAGCATGTTCACAAACATGAATGACCACTCTGGCTCATTTTAAGATACCTTTGGAGGTAAGAAGCACAGATATTATTGCTTTAATATCTCATGGTAGACAAGTGGTAGACCTGAGATCTACAGCTAGTATTTCTACCCTGAACTCTTCTTACTGTCCTGTGCTAGGTCCAAGTCATTGGCTCTCTGGAGACCTAAGAGGGAACAAGCCTAAAGTCACTAGGAAATAGTGGATTAATTCCATCCATTAGAATGACTCTCCTGATATTCAGTCTATTGATAATCAATTATCAATTGATTATCTAGCAAATAATAGATTATCTGGCAAATACCTACATACTGATTCTTAGGTATATGCTAATTCTGCATTGTTGATTGAGGTGACTGGGGAGACAGGCTCACCATTTTGTTGAGGAAGTAACAAGTTTCAGGTCTCATTCTGACATGAGTCACCCTACATAACAAAATGGACCTTATCTTTGACTGTCTTTGAAGGGCTGGGGGTGACTATCTTCCTCTGGGCTGTCTGCAGGTCTGAGACAGTATCTGAACTTGGCGGAGATAGCTGGTGAAGGAGGGTTAGGGAAAAACACTGCTATCACATGTGCCATGTCCTATTTAAATGAGAGAGGGTCAACTTTTAGTTAAAAAAAAAAAAACAAAACTACAGATCTTATAAATGTTAGCAAAAGTATATAGTTTAGACTCAGACGTCTTTAACATTTATTATGAAAAAATTGGGGGCACATGCTACCAGCCAAACATTTCATTCATTAAAGAAGAATCTCACTATAATCTCCATGAAAATTCTGACTCAAATTTAGCTGCATCATTGGAATAGGCCCACTAGGATGAGTTTGCTATAAAGTGTGCTCTTAAGTAGACCATGAAATTACTTTATGGGCAGGCTTGTTTATGAGAAGTGTGGAGAAAATGTGCCAAATGAACTATCTGAGCTCTTGTGCAATGAGAGGCTGAGCTGCTTTTTTGGACAATACCCAGACAACAGGTTTAAGCACTTGCCATAGTATTAGATAACATTTTTTTTTGAACTTTCTTGATGTTTCAGACAATGTCCTGAGCTCTTACTGAGTCTTAGGCTATTAATTCTTCATAATATCCCCATCAGGTAGGTACAACCATCATGCCTATTTTACAAAGGAAGATGGTTAGTCATGGTGACTCACCAATTATCTTGGTCAATGTCACATAGTGGGTAAGTGGCAGAGTCATCATTCCATCCCAGGTGGCTCTTCATTATAGAGTTAAGTGAAAAATAAAGGAAGAGGGGCTTGCAAAATTATTTTTATGCTAGCTGACTGACGCTCATAAAGCATCTTCTCCATCAAGGATGTCTGAGTTGGAGCAGGACTAACATAGCTGTATGGTGATAAATAAATGAGGATGGGGGGAAGACAAGGTTAAGAGAATAATTTTATAAAATGAGCCCACTGTACTAACTCCCCACATATTTTCTTTGCCAAAAAGCAATCTGCTTGTAACCCTGCCTGGTCTAAGGGAACAGGAAATGTCACATTCCTCAACAAACTGAGGCAGGAGGTGGAAGGCCTGGTAGTAAATGTAGGTAATTGATGGAGTTGAGAGAGGATAGAGAAGATGATGACTGGTTATCGTTGTGTTGCTAACAGCTAATCTCCAGGATCACATTCCCAGGTCAATGGGTTGCTAAAACCTCAGGGGTCCTCACTTTCCAGCATAAGCAATTATTCCCTGGACTTCTCCTTCCTGTCCTTAGGCAGGTACACAGAGCAGAAAGAGAAGATGAGGGCTAGGGGTCTATAAAAGAGCAAGATACAACCCCTCCCATGGGCACCCGGCTCTGGGCCCCACTTCTCTCCTCTGTCTCTTTCTTAAATAAAATGTACTCTCTATGCTTGCCTTGGTGTTTCTCAGGTGTTCAATCTTCAGCACAGGGGGAATGAGGACCCCATCCTGATCTCCAAGACTGGTATTATAGCCAGTGAGTTTAGGATGGGAATTTTATAGACCTGACTCTTTAATCCTTAGAGTTGAGAGCTACAGAGTCTAATATTACTTTTTGTGTCTTTTTCCATAACAGAGACATTGTAAACACATTGGTATTTGTGCCACACCAGAAGTTTTGCTATAAGACAGAACCTGTATGATTTAGATAGATTTCTGACCCAATTTCCCAAATATACAACAAATTAGGGTGCTACTCCCAAAGAAGTGGGAAAGATGCGGGGAAGGATGCCCCTAGTTGGGAAATAGCACATGTCTGTTACAGCATGCATCCGGTCACCTAATGATTGCCTATATCAGGGTAGCAGGTACTAATTAAATGGGCTGGTAAATGGATGTGGAAAGCACCATTTAGATCTGTATTTGTTTCTGCCATGAAACCATCACTCTTACTATGATTTTAGCACTAAAATATCAAATTGGATTTCTGCCCCCCTTTTCCAATTGCCACTCTCCTAGAATGGTCCCTAATTACTCCTTTTTCAGGTTGCTGCTATTACTTTCTATATATTCAATGCACATACCCTCTAATTTGTCCAAAGAACTAATAATTAGCTTGTATAGCACAGCTTCTATCCTGTTACCCCCATCTAAAAAGTCTTCAAAACTTTTCAACTTCTTTAAAATCTAACCCTTACATATTTAGTTTTATTTCCACTGACTTCTTGCCTCAGCTAAATATTGGGTTCCCACCTCCTTGCTTTTGCTCATACAATTTCCCCTAACTGAAATATTTTAATCCTACTCATCTTTTGAGGCTTACCCTATGGACAGTCTCTATGATGTCTTAATTAATTAACAGCATTATCTATATGATGATGCCTTATCCACTACTTTTTATGCATATCTTTTGTTTCTGTACTGCATAGGATAATTGGGGTTATAGGAACAGAAACTTCCTTTTGTTAGCTTAAACAATGAAGAGAATTTGTGGAAAAATATAGGGGGTATCATAAGCCCTAATGGCAGAGATACAGCCAAACAATACGGTGGAAACCAGGGATAAGAATGTTCAGAGTCTTCTTGGTTCATGTGTTTGTATGTTACCCCATTCTCTCTCTTCCTCACAGATCAACTTTTTTCTGCTTCTCTGTTTTACAAGGTAAAAATCCACTCCTTTAACTGAAGAATCTGATATGATTTTCATTCTAATCCTTGATTTCCCAAAGGGTAATGTATGGCCAATCTTGAGGACAATGTCATTCAGAGGTCCAGTAGACCATGGTTAGTAAGTGTCATTAACCATACAAACATGACTGTTGGGGACCATCTGAGAGCATTTCCAAAGAGTGGAGCCTCAGGTCATTAGGACAGATAAATGATTTCTGGAAGTTTCTACCACAGTCTCTACTACTTTTTGAGGAACTCAAGAACACAAATTTTCTTCTTTGGGTTCATTTTCTCCAAACTCTTTCCAAGGTCTAAAAATGGCTGATACTCAGTAAAATAAGGCAAGTTTGCTAAGTATGATGCATACAAGAAGAGTAACAAGTTGCTAGATGTTACTCTTAATCATTTCTCACATTTTCAGTCAAGATTCCAAAGTCTGAGAACAAACCAACTACTGCCAAGTAGCCAGTCTTACAAGATGATGTGCTAGACGAGGCCACCTGGGCAGAATATGTAGAGAGGCTGTGAATTTGGTTCTGTCCTCTTTAGCCCCTCACCCACTTTCAGCAACTCTAGCAGAAAGACTGAAGAGTTGAAAGAAAGGATGTCTTTTGAGACAGCTGAGAAGGTTCTGTCCACTTCTACACTCACCAATACTTTTCACT
Source organism: Sciurus vulgaris (assembly GCF_902686455.1). Lineage (NCBI taxonomy): Eukaryota > Metazoa > Chordata > Mammalia > Rodentia > Sciuridae > Sciurus > Sciurus vulgaris. The sequence continues at coordinate 87,150,812 of NC_136463.1, read as the reverse complement.
GATTTTAGGCCAGATGAAGGGAGAATTCAAGGAAGCTATCCAGAAAGTCTGGCCACATTCCTTGGAATTTGGGAGACTCAGAGATTGATATTTGATTTTTGCCTAAAATAAATAAAGGTCAAAGTTGCAGCTGATCAACAACTTTGAGGCAGTAAAGTCAAGGAAGAGATGACTAGGCTGAGAGTGAGTGGTACATCTGCTGATGGTATGATAAAGAAGCATAGTTCTGGAAAGATGCAGGTCTCATAGAAGAGAGATGACTGACTGGGGTACATCCTTTTTGGATTCTACCCAGAAAGGTCACTTCAGGGGTTGATATAACCCTGACATGAGTCCCTAGAATCAGAAATGTGATTCAGATGTGGTAAAGTATTGCATGAGGTGACAAAACTGGAGTCAACAGTAGGAATTTCCAGTAGACACATATCAGCAGAGAAGAAGTCCACCTCAGACATCTGCAGTAGCCAGAGAGGTGACCACTGCCAATCCCCAATGGCAGACTTCCAAGCCTGAGGTGGGTATCAGATGAGGAAGAAGAGAAAGTTTAATTAAGTAGGTGTTTGGCATTATATTGCCCTATAGTATAGTTAAATGTTTATAATTGGATTGGACCATTCTAATGACATAAATGTTTATAATTGGATTGGATGTTCTAATGACATCTTCATTGGACATTTTTTTATCTAAAGATGTCCAAAGCAATAGAAATATAATCAAAATTTTATCAGAAGAGGTTGTAAAGAATGACTATGTAATTAAGCTTATGGGGAAAGTTGAGAAAACATGAAATTGACTTTTGCTTGTTCCCTTAAGTAGTATTCATTCAATAAAACATTACTGAAGTTCAAAAGAAGGAGAGACCATTGTGGGTGAGGATGACTAGAGAAAGTGTTATGGGATTGGAAGGGCTTGAGCTTTGTCTTAAAAAGCTGGGTTGGATGCAGATAGATGTCTGACCTTGTTCTTTCCTCTGAAGCATTTATTACAAAAACTCATTTTCTGTGCTCATTGGTTCTTGGAAGCTCTGAAGATTCTGACACCAGTCAAATTGAATTGGAGCAAATGGACTGTGCAAATCTTATGCTATTTACTGACCACTGGACAGAGAGCTTAACTTGACAGAGGCTTAGCCGTGACAGTCAGCAATGTCACTTGAAAGGCTTAACTTGCATTGCGAGGTGTCATGTTAAACAGCAATGTTTGGGGAAACTCTGAAGATAGGCCAACACCCAAGACAACACAGCTCTATTAAATGACTTGGTGTTGACTCAAAGTATTCACATTGTTTGAGCTCAGATACCTGAAATTTATCTGGTCTAACACACAGACCACTGAAGAAGACCGAGGGGACACATTTCTTTCAAAGAACTTTCAGATTTGATCTCATAAGGACTGTGTGAGGAAAAGAAGGATGAGAATTGTTTTTCTTATTTTATAAAGAGATTGAACGACTTGTTCATATTGTTACTGCAGTAAGTCTCAGTCCATTGATAGGGATTTCATTGTATTGGAAGCTCTCTGACTAGAAAGAGGTATTTGAACTCTAGTCTTACCAGAGTGAAGGTCTCCAGGGGCAATGCTAGGTGAATTCTTATCTGTTTCTATCACAACATTGATAGATTGCAAAAGTGGTCACAGATTGTCCCTTTTCTTCCATCTATATCCTTTGGAAGTGCCATTCCACACTGACTTCAACCTTGAGAATAGTTTTGGTCAATAGGAATTAAGAAAATGAAATACAAGTAGAGGTTTAAAAAGCATTTGTGTATTGGGCTTTTTCCTCATGCTGTGCTTGGAATCCAGACTAACGTGTGCATGAGCTCATGTAGGCTGAGTCATGTCCTCCCCAAATTTATATGTTGAAGTCCTTGCTTCCAATACTTTAGAATATGACTATCTTTGGAAATATGCCCTTTACAGAGGTAACTAAGGTCATGTAAGGTCAGTGGGGGTAGCTCCTAATTCAAGGCACAGACACACCCAGAAGAAAGACAGGGAGAAGATGGCCAGCTACAAACAGGAGAGATGTCTCAGCAGAGTAGATTAGGACTTCTACACACACAGGAAAAAAGACCATTCCAAGGAACAGGGAGAACACAGCCATTTACAAGTGAAGGAGAGAGAGAGAGAGTTCAGAACCTATCCTGCAGGCATCTTAAACTATTAACTTTCAGTCTCTAGAACTAGGAGGAAATAATCTCTGTTGTTTAAATCCTGCAGTCTTGTAGTTCTCTTCTACAGCAGCCTTAGAGGGTAAAGGTACCAGCTTAGAGGATAATGAGAGGATAATGAAGAGAAGTGAGGCATCCCTGTCAAAAGCCAGTCGACTGCCCCATTCAGTGGCCAGTGGGCCTTCCATGTATGAGGAAGCCTCGCAGAATGAAATTGGGGTCAGTGGGGGGAGAAAGCAATGCTCTAATACTCCTTTCTTTCCAAGAGAGTCTTGCTGGGCACTAGGGGAGTTTGTGATTCTCTCTGCTGGAGGGGGAGGGGTCCCTTTAAATAGGGAAGCGGGATAGTCGCTTCATCAGAAGAAGGAAAAATAAACTACTTGAAAGCTGGTTAGTCTGCAAATAGGTGCCAGACTTTCAGGGAGAATTGTATAAAGTTGGCTCCTAAGCACTAGGTGTCCCAAGGTCCCTGGAAACTTGTTCTTCTGCCAGGGGAACTCTATTGTTATGGGATGCCGTTCAGGGTGTAGGTGTTTCCCCCATGGAGAAGGGGAATCCATGGTCCCTGCTAGCACCTTGACCAGGAAACCCAGAGTGAACTCCAAGCATTGTTTCTGGACAATCGTTTTCATACCACAGTTGCTGTCAGTGGAAACCCAAACAGAATCAAAGAGAAGGGAGAAGCAGGTTACATTTCAGATTCTCACTGGATTTTCCACTCTAAAAAAGGCAAGTTCTTATTTTCCTGATAACAGATGGAAGAACCAAAGATAATGCCATGAATCAGTGCTACCCTTGTATATACAGGGGATTGCTTTTTTTCCCATTAGTGGGAGAGATTTGCCTGAGTCATTTACTGATTCTCCCTAAATTTCTATGTTGTTGAGGAGACCAAATTTCCTAAAATGACTGCTTGGATTTAGGGGTGCGACCACTGACTGGCGAAGAGAAGGAAATGTACTGACTTCTGTGGGGATCTTACCAGTTCAATCTTGATCCCACTGTTGACCAGTTGAGCCATGTGTATGGGACTCTCTGTGTTCTTTCTTTGTGGTGTCTGTTCTGTGAGGTCTGTGAATTTGGAAAGAAAAAGAAAAAAAAAAAAAAAAAAAACCTCATTTTAAAATTTGTTCTTTTACCTTTGGATTGGAACTTAGACATTGGTGTCCATAAAATTTACTGGTTTGAACTATTTCTGCTCAAAATTGGCTCACAGAGAAAAATAGACTATTACATACTGTTCCCTCACCCTTCTTCCTTCTCATCCTCCTTTTCTTCTTTCATTTGTCCATTCCGTCCTTCTGTATATTTTACAGCAGCGTAGGAATCAATAGGTCATTTTGACACTTCAAGAGTAGTTCTTCATATAGGTTTCATTCTGATATCTGCTAGAAACTACCAACATTTCAATTTCATTGGGAGTCTTTTGAAACCTGCTTAAAGATAATCTGTCTGAAGCCTTTGATTTGGAAAAGTGGAAAAAGGAAAGAGAAATGACTAGGTTTTTAGAAGTTTTTGAGATCAAAGGATTTGGTTAATCCTTTATGATGTTTGTTGTAAGTTTATAAGTTAGGGTTTGCAAGGTTAGACTCCAGAAGTCATTTCTTACTGATAGTCTGCCACTATGTGAACAGTGTTTTCTGAATTATTGGAGCCTATGAGTTCTCTTAGGTTTGGTTAAATTCACTGGTTCTTACCCTTGGTTCCCCATTAGAATCACCTGGGGAGGTTTAAAATTTGCAGAGGTTCAGAACTTATCCTTAACAGTAATGAAATCACACCCCCAGGGATGAGACCAGCAATCAGTACTTTAAAAGTTAGGTTATAATGTGCAGTCAGGATTATAAACTATTTAGGTAATTGTTTTAATGAAAATACAAAAAGCATCCCTGCCTAATTATTCTTTAAAAAGTAAGCAAAAGCATTGAAGTAGGCTATTAAGAGCTTACATAAACATTGCCTTTGAACAGGATGCACAAATCAAATTAGATTGTAAAATTTAAAGAAACACAAAGATCTCTGTACAACTAGGTAAAATTTCAACAGAAATGTCTATGGTTTTAATCATTGCTTGATCATTTCTTCTCTAAAAATTGTATGATTTTTTTTTCACTCTGCTTTTCTAAGATTTGAACAGGCATTCCTCATTTAAGACTCCTGCTTATAGTCAAAAGAATTCCTTCTTTGTGAATGTGCACTCACATTCAAGATCTTCTGATGATGAAAAGTGTATGGGGTCTTTTTGGTTTTCTGTCTGAGATCAATTTACCCTTTTATCGAATAATGTTAACTAAAGTATTGCTGCTGGAGGTTATGAACCAGCAGCATTGGCACACCGGGACACTGTTAAAAATGAAGAAATCCAGAGCTGTATGATGCCACATAGTTAATTTGTACTTGAAGTTTGAAAAGCACTGAACTAAAGAAACTCTTTTACTGTGTTTGTTTGTTCCTAACACCTGAATTTGACTTGTCTTTCAAATGCAGGCATGAAAAGAAAAATATTTCTCTTACAATTTTTGTGTGGATTTACTGTTCATGCCTTGCTATCTTAATTAGAATGGATTCTCAGAGTTCTAAGATCACTTTTCTTAATGTTAACTGCTTGTTCTTTGAAAGTGGGAGCTGTTTCATTTTTAGGTGATCTACTACTGAAATATTTCCAGTGACAACAAAAATTAAATTGCAACTTGATTGACAAAGTTATTTTAGTCAAGAGTAGAGGATCTCTTCTGGGCATGATGCCTTAAGGAAAAGTATATTAATCCAGAGTCAAAACTATGTTGGTTAATAATGCTGACCTTTGCTTTCCAGCATTAAGTTAAGGTTGTAGCCACTATAAACCTGAATTACCTTGTTTAGCAAACAGCATGTTAAACAATCCCTTCGGTTTTGCTATATTTCTTCCTTAGCTTCCTTAGCATTTGATCACATGTTTGGGGCATTTGTTTGATCTGTTGGTGCTGAACTTCAGGAGGATAAAGATGCCTGGTAAGGACAGTTTCTGTGTAATCATTTTTGTTTCATGCTTACCGCTCAAGAAAAAGACGATATGAGGCTTCTGAGTAAGCACTTTAGAACTGAGGGGAGTCCCCATTGATTTCCTGATTCACTTGTCTCTTCTGTTAGCACCGCTGCTTATCACAAGGTACAATAATCACAATAATGAGAGGGGTGCTGGGACCACAAGGGACAGGGAAATGTCATGAATGGTCCACAGCTTGTTCTTGTTCATTGAACAGTCTCTTTCCCCCCACTCATGGCTTTAAATACCATTCATATTCTGATGATTCTTAATATATCCATCCCTGCAGTAGTCTAGTCTCATATGCTGCTGTTTTCCAGCCATCTCCACTGGATGTCCAAAAATGTCTTGATTGTCACAAAATCGAGCTTCTAGTTTTCTCCATGAAACTGCTGCTTGTATATCTTCACCTCCGCAAAAGGCAATTCTGCTCCTCTAGTTTTTTCATCCAGAACCCAGGGGTCATCTTCAATGTCTGTCTTCTCTCCCACCCACATCTGGTTCAAGTGCACGTCCTGCAGGCTCTTCATTCACAATGTATCCAGTCCCACCCTCCTCACGATCCCCTTCACTTTCATTGCTGCCTGGACCAAGTCATCATCTTTTGCCTTGAATTGGTGCTATCCCCTCCTCATTTCTATCCTCCTCCATCCTGTTCTCAGGGTAGCAGCCAGGATATTCTGGTGAATGTCAATCAGACCAAGGTACTTCTCTGTTCTTGATCATCTAGAGCCCTCTGATAGAGGAAAAGCCAAAGTCAAGGTTCCAGATTGTGGGACCTGTCTCCTGGGAAGGAGGCCTATGTGGCATTCTGTCAGGAGACAGACATGCTGAACAGGCCACAAGGGGACTAGGGCTCTGCCCTGCCTCCTGGGAGGCCAACACAGCGTTTGCCTTTCAGGCCACTAGAGGACTAGGGCTCCATCCCCTTGTCTTGTGTTCTGGGAACAGGATGTTCTCCTGTGGTTGGTAAAACAGTTCTTCTGTGATTTGTGAGCCTGTTACCTCCTAGGTTCACAGAATTGCTTGTTACTTTCTGTTACTGCCTGATAATCTGCCCAATAGGCAAGTAACTGCTTATGCAAGATTTGACCTTTAAGGTATATGGGTAGCTTAACTGCAAGCATATAAGACAGTGTTATACACAATAGAGACAAAATCAGCTTTCCTTGTGATAAGTGCTCCATCTCTCCCGAATAAAGCTCTTCTCCTTGGACTTCAGTGGGCAGTCTGAGCCCTTCCCATCATTTGCCAGTGTAAGCACTCCTTAGTAAGTGTTGCAACCCTGGTCAACACAGATAACATCCTTTTTTCTTATCTTTCCTCTTTCCTCTTCCTTTTTCCACATTGTCTTCCTCCTTTTCCTCTTTCTCTTCCTTTTCCTCCTCTTCCTCCTCTTCCTCTTCTTCCTCTTCCATCACTTCCTTCTCCTCCTCCTCCTCTTCCTTCTTTTGTATTGGGGATTGAGCCCAGTGGTATTTTACCACTGAGTTACATACCCACCTCCTTTTATTGTTTATTTTGATATAAGGTCTTATTAGGTTGCTGAGGCAGGCCTTGAACTTGTGATCCTTCTGCTCAGCCCCCTGAGTTGCTGGGATTATAGGTGTGACCACCTTTCCAGGTCCCAGATAACTTTCTGAACTCATCTCCAACTATTCTCTCAGTTGCTCACTCTTCATGGTAGGTCAGGGTTTCTAGAAGCAGACACCAAGGGAGTTCATCATACCTAGGCAAGACAAATTGGGGAAGAAGGAGGTTGAACTATGAAGTTAGACCAACAAAACTTCAGGTAATCTGACACAGGCAGGGTTGGGGAATAATATGGTTTGCCAGTGTTCTTTCATCAACATAGCTGCACATGAGGAGAGTGAGGTCTGGCACAGGCTGCTATCTGCTGCTGAGGCACACCATGAAGGAGCTGACCAGTAAAAGTTGTTGCTGGTTGCCCTAGGAAGTGACCTCCTTATCTATGCCACTCTTCCACACTCACATTGGATCTTTTAAAAAAGTCCAACCCACTATGCCTTAGGGCCTTTGCACTTGCTGGAATGCTCTTCTTGATATTACCATATGTCTCGCTCCATCATCTCCTTCAATCATCTGCTTAAATGGTATTTGTGAATGGGTCCTCCCTTCTCCCAACCATCCTATTAAAAATGAAGAACTTGCTGCAACAGTCCTATTCCTAATTCACCCATCTTTCTTTGTTTTCTCCATAGAATTTATTGCCACCTGACAGACTATATATTTAATCTCTAACTTTTTGTTATTGTCTCTTTCTCCAGGTAAAATGTGAGCCCCAAGAAATTCCCTAACATTGTACCACATTTAGTTAAAGGTATTTCTGGTACTGGTTTCATGCATTTGGACCTGATGCAATTTAGAATTGATGGTATTTTGAGATGTTTCTATTTCTCCATACGAAATAACAAGTGTTATACTAATGAATGTATTAATGAATAATATAGAATTACAAGTCTGAAGGAAATTAATGTTTAAGCTGTTAAGAAAGACAAATGTCCTAGAAGTGCTTATTTAAATTTTTACTTTGATGTGTTGATTAAAAATCATTCTATTAACTAAAGGAAATTTTTCCACTCCACTTAGTAAATGATCCGGGAATCAATCTGTGCGCCTCATTGACGTTTCTGTCACTGCTGGAAAGAAATAAAAATATATTTAATAGTTTAATTTATGTTTTCTTAATCCAGAAAAGTCTTCCCATACTTAGTTCTTCTGTTTCCTTTTATTTTACTAAACTTAATGTTGTATGGGGGAGAGGTGTCTCCAGCATGCAGAGTTTGGAAGGGGCTAAGGTGTTTTATGGTGTCATGTGACAGGCTCTTTGTTAAATTGTCTGCTTAAAAATTTTTTTTTTGCATTTGTTACACATGGATAATCAACTGTATTAAAAAAATAATTTCATGACTTTTTTCAATGTGCCCCTGATTCCCTCTTCCTTTCCTTTGTCTCTGATCATTCATGTTTCTTCCTGATGCTTTCTCCTTAAAGACTCAAACTATTTTGCTCTGTCACCTCAGTCACTCTTTCTGGGAAAACAAATTCAAATCCAAATCTAAATATTGGAAAAACTTAACTGATGATCACCCTGGTTCTGATTGCATGGTGATTCAGCATCTCTATTCCTTTTCTGGGTCTTTCCGTTGATAATCCTGATGTTTCTAACATGGCTTTGCTATAAACTTCATCAAGATCTGTTCAGTGTTAAGATCTCTTAAGATTTCCTAACTGTTCCAATGATAGCAACACAGACATAATTGAAACAAGAAACAAAAATCACAAAAACAGAGGCCAAGAAGAACAGAGAGGAATCTAGAGCTTTTGGGGACAGTTACCATGGGGAGTAGGAGACCCTGAGACCTGCATGCTGCCTGTGGTGTAACTTGAAAATCACTGGAATATGTATACATATTTATATATATATATATATATTTTTTTTTTTTTTTTCCAGTTCTGGGAATCAAACCCAGGGCCTCAGATATGCCAGGCAAGTGTTCTACATTCCCAGCCTTTGGAATAACTTTTATAATAAGCATCTTTAGTCTCTCAATCTAACAGCAATTTATATAACTGTATATATATTTGAAAGTGTGAAGAAAAACAAGGCACTGGCTATATATTAAGGCTATAAGCTTCTGAAGGGTTCTGCTCACTATTGTTCTTCCATATTTTATAGTGCCTGGCACATAAAAGCAATTAATAATAGCAATTGCAACCCCAGGGCAAGATAGCAACACCAGCATTGTAGGCTTTATTTTATGGAATTCTTAAATACTGTTGATACCATATAGTATAAAAATGTTCAGAATTCAAAAACCACAATATTTAAACCAAACATAATTGTTTCAAGCATGAAAATGTACAACTACCTTATAGAACATGAGGTAAAAATATAATAAATTATAAAAGATAAAACATGTTCATTCTAATTTAAATTATTAGATGATAAAACTATTGCAGTGAAGTAGCATAAAAAGAACCAAAATTACATAGAGTAAGAAAACTTGATTTTAAAATTGAAAATTAAGTGATTAAAATATTTTTAAAAAGAACTGTCCTAAAAGAATCACAAGTGTATTTGTAGTGTCATCAAGTCATTGACAAGTAGGTTTTGTGCAAAGTTTTCCAGCTGATACAATGGTCCTTTTTGGTCCCACACTACATAAGGATGTGGAGAGAGAGAGTACAGATTAATCCAAATATTTCCTTCTGACTCCTTCATCTTCAAAGAATCCTTTCCCTTCCTCCAACATGTTGAGATCTTTTTTCAACTTTCCTTTTTTTAGAAAATGCTTTCCTTTTTAATCTTACCAAGCTGTGCTTTTTGTTTGAAAGAAGGCTACTCTGATTCTTCTTTCTTTTTTTACACTGTTGGGGTTCAGAAAACTATACACCAAAGACCAGTATGCTGACATGCTAAGAGGCCTTAGAATCTACCTCAAAAGCCAAGGCCCCTCTGACCTGCGCTGTTTGTCTCCCTCCCAGATCTGGGAAAGGCTTTCTGCAAATTTCTCACATCTGGCTAAAGTCTGGACCTGCCAAAGAGAAGTTACCTCTGCTCCCTTCCTTGATATTTCATTACTTAAACTCATGATGCAGGAAGAGACTACCCACCTGAATAGACTTTTGGTTTCATAGAAGATCATTCACAAACCACTGTCCTGCAGGACCAACAGATTTTGTGCAGGGCCATTGTATGTTCTCCAAGCCCATAGAACTCCCCTAAATATCATGTAGTATTTCCCTAAAAATTGCTTCCATTCCTCATTCTCCCCCTGTTCTGGGGAAATTGGGTATATAAGTTTCTGAATCATTTGGGGTTAAGGGGAAATCACAGGAGTGATTTTGCACATTATTACATTTATATGCTTTTCCTTCTGTTTAACCTAGCTGTTGTCAGTGGGAAAGTTCAGGGGTAAAGGGAAATTTCCCTTTGTCCCTACAGCATCAGTGTAGATGGAGATTCCATTGCAAGTAACCTGTATTAATTTCACCACCTTCATAAGCACATTATATTTGCACAGAGCATCTTTGGTCCAAGGAAGGGTTATTCTTCTGTTGAATCTGCTTTATTCACTATGATTTTTTTCCCATTCATCAAGAGAGAGAAGAATACTTTCTAAGTTAAGCAAATAAAAATTTTAATCCTCTACGTAACTTTATGAATATTTTAAAATTAATTTTTAAATTTATTTTTGTATTTGTTCAAAAATACCACTATTTTGGTAGTAAAAACTAGACATAACAAATGCCAGACATCTATAGTGATCACTGATCAATGCATATTTGTTGGATGAACTTCACAAGTGATTAACCATCAGGTAGAACTTTAGCTTCATAAAAGTTTACTTTTACTTTACAGAGAGGAAAATGGGTCCAAAATTATTAAGAAAGTTTCCAAGGACCATACAGTCAGAAAATATTGCATTTGATGTTCAAAACCAGTTTAGTCTTCTGATTCCCAGGACTTAATTTTCCTCTTCAGTGAGTGTGACCCTGCAGTAAGTCCCACTGCCTGTGAGGACAGGAGTATGCAGGGGATACATGAGTACTCTCTTACCAGGCAGTGATCCGAAGCCCTCTGAAGAGGATCCTGGGGGTCCCTTCTCCCTTGGAATCCTTCCTTCCTTCCCTCTACACCCTTCATTCTCTCTGCCTCTCTCACACCAATTTCCCCCAGTGCTAAAGGCTGGAGGCCTTGTCCATAGCCTCACAGGTTGAGGCCGAGGACCCAGCTGCTCTGAGATCAGTATTAGCCTTCCAGGTGTCTCTGATGCAGCATCTCAGCAGCAAACCTTTTCTCTGCCGTTGTAGCAATGATTCCCCTGTGGTCTAACTCTGATGAATTGTTATGCTAATAGCTACCCTTATCTCACACCAGATGTGGAGCGGGGAGGAAAAGGAGTGAACCCCAGCTTGCCTCATAGAGACCTTGCCGATTGCAATGGCTATGCTTTTCTTCCCTCTTGACCCACGTCCCTGTAGTTGGCTCGTGTGAGTGATGGAACAAGCTCAGAATTTCATCAGCTCACAGCTCTCAGCGGATTATAGGATTTGAATGGGAAGGTGGCAGGTGTCTAATATTGATTATTGTTTTAAGAGAGAATGTTTTCATGTAAGTGATATCTTAGATGATAACAGCTTTGGCCAAACAGGCTGGAAAATCACATTTCATAGGCTGGCTCCTGTGGCTGCATTTATTAGGATGCGATGCCTGGTGCAGCTCCATGCAATCATTCTTCAATTTGAAGCTGAGTGCCTTCGGTGGGGGAGGAAAAAAAAATTTCTGGGCTCCACATTTACAAATTTTTAAGCCACCTGCCACTTTGAACTATGCCAGAAAGATTTCTCAGTCCAAACGCAAAGCCCTATATTTGGGGGCCACATTGCGATCTCATTCACCATGCTCAGTGTTCCCTTTGTCCCATGTTTTTTTTTTTTTTTCTTTTCTTATCCTAACTTATCCACAAGGTTCAACATATTAAAGTCTCTAATGTCTTTCTCTGATGGAATGTTTGAGATTTTTTTCCTCCCTTACAGAGAAGAACTGGAAGAAATGGGTTCAAGATTCTGAGAAGGAAAATGTAGTTGAAGTGTGGAAATAACTAGAAAAAGAACAAGGGAGAACACCAAGGGAAGTTATGCCTGCCTCCCCAATTTGCCAAGGGCCAGTGCTGACTTTGGGGGAACACTCAGAATGCTCAATGGTTAGAGGTACATTTGGTCTATTGCCAAGGAGTTTTTGTTCTTAATGATTACACCCATTTAATAGAGAAGAAACTGATGCTCAGAGAGCACAAAGTGATTATTTTTAAAGTTTATAACTATGTAGAACATTGTGGAACAGAACCAAGCCTATTAGTTGCCCATTTCAGGTGCCCATAAAACACCCTACTCATTATTCTTAATTTTTGTGGTATTTGAATGGAATCAGTGGCTTCTACAGGTAGGAAAACACCAAAGCCCTAATCAGAATCCTTCAGAACTGAGAATAATGTTTATTACATATTCAGATTTTAAAACTCAGCCCTGGCAGTGTTGGAATACTCCAGTCTCCTAGGCAATCTTATATTTATGCCAGCCTGGGCAGAAAACCATTTTATTGCGATTTTAACCCTTCCGGCAGAATGCCTTCCTCATCTTGAACTGAAAGCTGTGTCCCCATAAACTCTTCCAAAGTCCCACGTTTTTCTCTAGAATTAGTGAAAAAAGTCAATTAACCTTCTACTGAGCAACCCTTTAAAATTTTCAGAGAGTTACTATGTTCTCTGTTTTTCAAATTGAAGGTCCAACTCCTTTGGTTGCTTTTGGTTACCTGGATGTTCTCTGAATTTGGTCTCTCTTTTCTTGGAAATACTACAGTTTCCAATAAATTTTCTACAGAGCTCAGAACTGAAGACAAGGACAATATGTATAGTCCAAATGGCACCCTTTCTGTCTTTGTGAAGGAGCTTTGCCAACAATACTCTCCTCCAGTTCAAACATCATCTCCATTTCTGTAATTTAAGTGTCTCTCTTGTACTATTGAACAGAAGTCTCCTCCAGTGTATTGACAAAACACTGGACCTGGAATACTCCATCACAGAGTCTCTGAGTTCTTTTTCTCTTATTCTGACTCCTGATGATCAACAAATATCCCTCACTGGCTCTCCTAAAGATGCTGCAGATGGCACCCACTGCAGGAACACTGATCCTGCTAAGCAAGCTCCTTTGCAGTGTTTGACAAGCAGTGGTCATCTGAAGGTCAGATCAGGGGTGGTTGTGACTGGAGAGAGAGAATCTTCCCTGGAGGTTGGTCAAGGTTTTCTATTCTGTTGGTGCCTAGAGTCCTAGAAAGGCTCTTATCATACTAAATCCTCCAGTTCCTGAGCTTCATCCTCCAACGAAAAGAGTCTCAGTCCCAGCCAGAGTGGCTATATGAGGCATCCATCATCTCTATATTATCTCTTCTCTCTCCCTTCAGCTTCCTTCCCAATATTCTCTCTCTTTTTAAATTAGAAATAGTAATCTGATTTCAGAATGGAAGTACACAGGGAATTGTAGGGTTTGATGGTGAAGGGCCAGTTGTGTATCTTGACAGTGAGGTATTGCCATGGGGGAGAGGATAGTGGGAAAGGGTGCTGTCCAGCCTGACAGTACTGAGACTTCAGCTCAGCCAAGCAGATTACAATGACAATAATTTTTTAAACTACAAAATGATGTTAATCAGAATATCTATCTCTGAAGTTTGCTGGGAGGAGTAAATGAACTAGCACATTAAGAACTTTGAATAGTGCCTGGTGCATGAGGAATTCTCAGAGTGTGCCATACAACAATGGTGGCAATCAGCTTTATTATTGGTGCTTTCAAAACTGCAAGTTTTGGGAAAGGAAATCCTAACTGGCATTCTCAAATCCACATTCTTTTGTGACTATAATAAACGTATAGGGATTGCTATAATTTCTAAGACTTTTTTTTTCAATTGGAGGTTTCTAGATGATCTTCTATAATTTTTTTCTAGTGTGCTTGTAGTCTGTTTTACTTCTTCAGAATACATATTCCCTAAATAATACTTCAATCAAGCTTTGGAAAAATAATAGAATACTCATTTGGCTGAATATTGCCCCAGACAGAGAGAAGTGGATATTTCAAATTCATCATAGACATTTCAACTTCATTTTATGTATTTTTAAAATTTAAAATTAATATAAGAAGCATATAGATTCAGAAATCCAAGTATCATATGATTATTCTGCTATTTTTTTCCTGTAGTTTCCCACCAAAATAAATATTTTTTAAAGTTAAATTTCACCTTTTCTCTCTGACATTTAAGTAACTGACCAGGTTGATTGTCAGCATTTAAAAAAAATTTTTTTTTTATTAGTATACTGCAGTTATACATAATAGTGGGGTTTATTTTGACATAGTCATACATGGAATACAATTTGCTCCATTTAGTTCCCAGTACTTCCTCTTTCCCTCCCCCTCCCCCACTTGCCTTCCTTTCCTCTACTTCTCTTCCTTCTATTTATTTATTGTTATTTTTAAGTTGGTGCTATATAGATACACAGAAAGGTGAAATTCACTGTGGCATATTCATACATGTACATAGCATAATTTTGTCGATTTCATTCTGCATTTCCTCCTTTTCCCCATCTCTCCTCTCTTGCACTCCCTTGATCTTTCTTCTCTAATTTCTTGATCTTTCTTCTAATTTTGTGGGAAAAGGTTCACTTACACATTGTTAGTGGAAGATAAAATTAGTACAACCACTTTGGAAAGCAGTATGGAGATTCCTCAAAAGACTAGCGATAGAACCATCATATGACCCAGATATTCCACACCTTGTTATTTATCCAAAAGAACTGAAATCAGCATACTATAGTGATATGAACATATCAATATTTATAGTGGTATAATTCACTATAACCAAATTATAAAACCAGCCCAGGTGCCTGTCAACAGAGGAATGAATAAAGAAAATATGGCATATATACTTAATGGAGTTTTACTCATCTATAAAGAACTGTCAACATTTTAAGGGAGATAAGTGGCAAGTTGGAATGTGAATGATTTTAAAGAATTCCTGTTTTCTTTTTCAAAGATTAAGACTTTGGTAGAGCCTAGGACTATGAAGTTGTTACAGAAGGAAAGAAGTGGAATGAGGGAGAGATTTTCCTCAGGACAAGGAAGGAGGTGAAATGGAGAGAAGGATGTACTGGAGCATGGGAAACCAGGCCCAGGTCTAGTAGGAGAAGTAGAAGATGGAATGACCCAGAGAGAAATAACTGTGAGAGGTGTCAAAACTGCAGGACAGGGAGCCAGGACAGACTGTTCCTTGTTTCAAGATACAGTGAACTTCTGATGCTGAAGGAACCACATGCAGTAGGTGGACAGGTGACTGATGCCAGCTTTCTGCCCCACCCTAGGACTAGGGCACACGTGGGGGTGGGAGATGCACATCAAGAAATCAAGTTAAAGGGACACCCTTGTCCCAAACTCAATTGTTCTTGACATATTAAGAGTATTTATTTTCTGTAAGCCTATTTAGATTCAAATCTGGGCATGTCTCCTATAGTATGGTAGAAAATGGAATATTTTGCTAAAACATACACACAGGTAAGTGAGATTGTGGTTACATATCTCTAGACAATTTGCTTTTTACCTTAATAATTTTATCTCTTTCTTTCTGGGAGATCAAATAAATATTTTTTATTTATCCTCTTCTTTTGTGGCTACATCATATTTCTTAGTATGAACGTTTTAAATATTTTATGTTTTTAATAGTTTGACAAAACCAGGCATGAGCCCATGTAGGCAGGTTGAAGGGCAAGTACTAGGTCCCAGAGAAGGACCTAGTGAGTCCTTCGTAGGTATGTGGTGCTCAGAAGTGACTCCAGGAGAACTTCACAAGGGTCCAGCTCTGTCTCAGTCACTGCTGTGAGTTTCTTCCACAAACTTACCACTAATGGTTCAGAAACAGATGGGATGGGGGAGCACTGCAGATCCCTCATTGCAGCTGCATCCACTTGGCACAGGGTGCAGGGTTGAAATAGCACATCCTTGCTAACTCCCTGGCTCTGCAGTTTTTTTGTTTTTGTGATTAATGCCCAGTGCAAAGGTGAGTAATGGAGCAATTCATTGTAGTAATTCGAGTTATGGAGGATATATGGACTCCTTCGCTCAGCATCCCTTTCTCCAACTCCTTGTCACCAAGAAAGAATCATTACCTTGGGGAATACAATGCCATCAGCCATGGAATCAAGCAGAGATACAACTCATGTGCCCCAGATGTCTCTACTCCCTGAGGTTAGATTTTGTCTGGTAGAGTATTTATTTATAGGATTGGAGGATGTAAAGTGGACCCAAAAGTTGCTAAAGAGAGCTCCTGCTGGGGTTGGAATATCTGTATCCCCCCTTAATTTGTATGGTGACATTCTGACCCACATTGATGGTATTCAGAGATGGGAAATTTGGGAGGTGACCAGGTCATGAAGGCTGAGCTCTCATGAGTAGGGTTAGTGTCCTTATAAAAGAGGCCCCTGGGCTGGGGGTGTAACTCAGTGAGAGAGAGAGAGAAGAAAGAGAAGAGAAGAGGAGAAGAGAGGAGACAGGAGAGAGGAGACAGGAGAGAGGAGAGAGGAGAGAGCTCCTGCTCCAGGGGGAGAGGTGAGGAACAGGTGAAACCACAGCTGAGGGTGGTGGTACTGCCTTTTTGATTCCAGGGAAGAGGTGGAATGTTCATGCACCCAGGATATGAGACTGAGAACCCTAACCCCACCAACTTTAGAAGCATATGCCTTAGAGTTCCCACAGTTCTACAGATGAGGGGGAAATGTTTTCAGGCATTTTCTGCTCCCACCTGTGGGGTTGTAGTCCTGGTTTCAGGTGTTGATGTTAGTGAAAATATTTCAGTACTTGTTAACTGGTGGGTTCAAGACCTTAGAATGCTTTTTAAATTTTTCAAAGTAGAAATCTGTATTATTCATTTTCCCTTGCTATAAAAAAATATCAAAATCTAGGTACTTACAATGTCAAAAGTTTTATTTAGCTCCCAGCTTTGGAGGTTCGAGAGTATGATACCAACATCTGTTTGGCTTTGGTAAGTGCTCCCTTGGTTACACCACTTGATGGTGGATGGCCTCATGGTAGGGGTGTGAGAGGGAGACAACACACAGTGAGACAGGAAGCCAAAAAGCTGGGTGGCGTCCTTGTGGGAACTCACTGGTGTCTCATTAGAACTAAATTAATCCCTTCCAAGGGCAGTACCCCCATGACCTAATTACCTAACACTAAGTCCCATCTCTTAAAGTTTCCACACCTCTTTATATTGCCACACCACCACCCTGGGGACCAAGCCTCCAACACATGAACTCTTGGGGGTCAAAGTATATCCAAACCATAGCAACATCTTAAATTAGAAATATTAAGTGCTCCTTGCTGGTGTTGGACAGGGTTACAATCTTTCTTGAAGAAATTCCCAGGACTGGGGCTTTAGCTCAGTGGTAAAGCCTGTGCTTGGACTGTGCAAGGCCTTAGCGTGTGTGCACATACACGTGTATACACACACACACACACACACACACACACACACACACACACACACACACATTCTGCATTGGTGGAGAAGGTATGCAAAGGAAAGAGAAGAGAGGAACTATCTTGGTCTGTATTTCTTACTTTCATTTTGGCATGTAACTTCCTCCTGAAGTGCTGTGAGTGTGTGCATGGCCCTGTGTAGTTTTGTGTGAATGAGGAGAGAAGTAGATGTGCCCATCGAACTACAGCACCTGGTCCCATAGGGATTGTCCAGCAGATTAGAGTGTCTGAATGTCTTGTTATGGAACCTTCTGGATGGGAGGGGGCTTAAACTGAAGTGGGGAAGGAGCCCACAATCTATCTCCCTCATTTATTCCCCTCTCACACTCAGGGCCAGGGGCTGCCTATGCAAATGGACCCAATACATTGTATTCTGAGCCCAGGTTATTATTCTCAGAAATGTATAAACAACATCATCCACCTCCAAGTAAAAGCAGCATCTGTTATCTTTACAAAGTTGCTGTTCCATTTTATAGCTCCTAAATTTCAGAAAGAAACTTTGTGTTCAATCTCTCTTTCAGCTCCATGCACTGCACCCCTAGCTACATAGAGGCTCTCTCCATCTAGTGTGTGTCTGATTGAAAATTCAATTCAACTCACTTCAAATATGTATTGAGCACCTTCATGTTGGCAGCAAAGTGGTAAAAGCCATAGAGGATACAAAATAAGAATAAAGTACAGTCTCTCGCTTCAAAAATTCTGCAGAGCTATCAGGCCCAACATGGAGAAGCAACAAGAGACTGACATGAGACAGAATATATTTACTGATCAGAATATGTTGTTTTGACATTAAGTGCATTGGATATTCCAGAAAAGGAGTTCCTGGTGAGGGCCAGCGTCATCAGAGCAGAAAGTCTTCTTGGAGGGGTTGGAGGCTGGCACAGGGCTTTGAAGAATGGGAACATTCAAATAGGTAGCAGAATCACATGTAAAACTTTTTCTATTGTTTCAGATTTTCTGCAGAAGCCTTAAGGCTGAGAACAACATGACCTAATTATTGCCACCGTCTAAAGAGCTCCTACAAGAAGCTGCCAGCACTAGTCAGGGCTTGCACAGAGGTGGCTAGGACAGCCTGTGATTCTCACGTCCCACTCCCCACTTCTATGTCCCCAACTCCTAGTTTATAAAAGCAGAAGATCACAAATGCTGAAGGAATTCCTTGCCAGGCTCTTCGGTAGTATTTAGTCTGCCTAGTGAAAGTGATGAGACATTTCCTCTCCCTTCTCCTCAGAGGAGGGAGCAGATGTTCCCACCTCTCCTAAGACAAGAGGGAGAGATTGGCAGCCCACTCCCGGGCTTGGTGACTGCAGAGCAGCTGAAACTGTAGGTGAGCTGTGAGTGTGCCTCAAACAATGAGCTTGGTGGGAGTCACTTGGGAGAAGGTCTAAGCCCTGTGCACTGTGAGTGTCATGACTGGTACTTCTTGCAGAGACCATTTTTAAGGTGAGTGTCAGTGGGCAACCTGTGATGTCAGGGCTGTGGGGTTCTCTGTACTTCAAACACTTAGCCTGCTAGGGGTCAATTTCCTGTGGATCACATGGTCCTGGGCCAACTTAGAGGCAGACACAGTGGGCAGCCTAGCCAAGGAAAATTCTCAGCCATTCACAGAGGTGGGGTTTCTGAAGGGTCAAGAGGCAAAGGCAGGGAGGATAGAGGAAGTCATGAAGAGTTTATATGTCTTGTTCAGGTGCCATGTAGCATGGAGGTCCCTGAGGGATCACTCCTGAAACCCATGTGTACCCAGTGTGGAACCCCTGTCACAGTGAGTTTATTGTTGGTGAGGAAGAAAACCACCTGTTCACACCTTCACACCTCCTTCTGGACTCTGACCCTTGAGAGGACGGGAGACCAAGTTGTGAGAGGTGGAGGCTAGGGAGGGGTACAGGCACTATCATGCCCTTTTTCTCCTAAGCTGCAGGGAAGGCTGGACCTGGAGAAGGGAAGAGACTTTAAGTTACATGGGAGGTGGGATTTTGATTGATGCTGGGAAGGACATTCCATTTCTAAAAGACCCAGATGGAACTCTTCTTATGACTCAGAAGGACTGGAAAGCTGTTGTCATAAGATGTTACTTGGGCATGAAAGGGAGATGCTGCAGAGGTCTCCTGAAGGGCATTTCCCCCTCCGTCCCACTGGGGCCTATAAACCAGCTACAGAGGCCAGAGGAAGTGGGGTTTGGGCAGATGGGGAAGCAGAGGAGGACAGTGTGTGTTTGGGAGTCTCCTTGACTGGGCCTGATGGGAAGAGAGGGTAAGCAGTGGACAAGCCTGCCAGGAAGACTGGTGAGAGCCTTCAGACGGGACGTTAATGTTTTTTACAGGATAAGTTGCTGAAGTAATTTAAGCAAACAACCAACAAAGGGATACTCCACAGCCCCTGCAGACTTCCTGGGAAGGGGCTCATTCTCTTGAAAGCAGCCTCTTCTTTTTCCCTATTTCCAGTGTTCCACAGGGCTTCTCACTGACATGACGCTGGTTGGTTTGTTGTTGCCACGTGAATTTGAGAGTCTGTCCTTCTCACACTATTCCCTTTTAACTGTCGGAAACTGAGAGCCAACTGAGAGGACTTTTGGAAGAAGGAGTACTTGGCTCCTTTTCCACACTTACCACAGGGATGGGGAACACCTGCTGATTCTACTCTTGTATACTTGGAATTAAGTCAATTTATATCCAGAGATGGCTTTTAAATTTTCTGTTTATGAAACAATTGAGGGACAAGTAGGAGAGAAGTTTGTTGCTTTTGTTTGCTGGGCATCAGGAAGGGAAGTCCACCAAGGTTTCCTTAATGGTGGATTTCCAAAGGTCCTTAATGCTGATCTCTAAGCCAGAGGTTGGTGAGACACATGCTAATCATGTGTGAGCGATCTGTACCTCTGGTGTTAATGTACTTCTGTCAGTCTGTCTTGCATTTGTGCCTAAAGCAGTTAAAAGTTGGTTCTATACATTTGGGTAGCAAGAAATGCTGTGTTTTTGTTAATTAAACTTGTTCTGACTTTGAGTTTTCGCTTGCCAGAATGTGAGAAATCAGTCTTGTTTGGAAGGTCGCTGCATTTCAGGTATAGTCACACGAGGCTCAGAGAGTGGGGATGATGAAGGGGCCTCTGGTCTGTAGACCATCATCATGCTGGCTGAGATTATCTTGGTTCCAACTGATGTGGTCTATTTGGAGGTAAGTGACTTTACTTGCTTCCTTGTCCAGACACCAGGCCTGGTGTCTTTGGCTACTGTTCTCACAGTCTCCTTTATTGCTGTTTAGTCTTCCTACCATCCTAGAGCCAACTCCAGTACTGCAAGGTCTGCCAAAGTTTGTCTCATTTCTGACGTATCTTGGAAAGACCCACAAGCTCTCTTGATTTGGCTTCCGTCTGCCATGCCTGACTCCACTTGGTTGTTCTGGGATCATTTAGTCTCATTGCTTCAGTGAGCCAGGAATCTTGGATGCAGAACTCTGAATAGAGGAAGGGAGGGTTGTTTCTTGGGTGCTCACAAAGGCACAGGAGAAAAGTCAACACCAGTCTTGGTTCCCTGTCTATATTTGCTGGAGTGAGAGTGGGGACAAAATACCTAGAGTAGAAGTGAGAAGGCACAAATCTCATCATATCTCACTAGATGTTAAGCATCAAAAGTAAATAAGCTGAGTTAGTTCCTGGGAGAGATGCAGCTCATAGTCTTAGCAACCAGGGTGTGAGTGCAGTGGACCTTGGTAGGGTCTGGACTGAGCACCCCAGTATTCATTATAGCACATGCCACCAAGCAACTACTATTA
The DNA here is from genome assembly GCF_902686455.1 of Sciurus vulgaris. Lineage (NCBI taxonomy): Eukaryota > Metazoa > Chordata > Mammalia > Rodentia > Sciuridae > Sciurus > Sciurus vulgaris. Next base: position 87,129,749 of record NC_136463.1, on the reverse strand, counting down.
GCCCTCACTGTTAAGTGCCCGGGTCTGGATGGTTACTCAAAATATGCATAAGCATCCAAATGTGATGCTGTACTCAATCAAAGCAAAAACCAAAACAAGTAAGGGAACTAATTTTATTCAGTCTGTTGCAAAGGATTCATTTGAGAAAGTCCCAGATCCTAAGATCACAGAACCTCAGTAGGATCATTATTGCCTTTGGGTAGATGGGATGGTTTATAGTTGGTGTTTTAGACAGATTTTTCATTGCTGTGACCAGAAGACCTGACAGGAACAACATAGAGGAGGAAAACATGCATTCTGGCTCACAGTTTCAGAGGTCTGAGTCCATAGATGACTGACTCCATAGCCCTGGCCCCAGGTGAGGCAGAACACCATGATGGAAGGGCAATGGCAGAAGAATGGCACTCAAGACATGGCAACCAGGAAACAGAGACAAAATATAACCCCCATGGTCACTCCCCCAATTACCTGCCTCCTCCAACCACATCTACTTGCTAACAAGTCACACCTCAGTTAATCCAGATCAGTGGATTGATCCACTGATTAGTTCATAACTCTCACAATCTAATCATTTCACCTCTGAATATTCTTGCATTGTCTTACACATGAGCTTTTTGGGGACACCTTACATCAAAACTGTAACAGCTGGGATTATTTTGCAAACAGGGAAGATCTCAGTTATCTATATAAAAGTTGTTTTTACCCTGTGTTTAGTTTCAGAGGCACAACCATTCTAATCTCAGCTACTCATTCATGAGATGCAGAATGCGAAGTTGGAGGGTCTGTTTTTATTTGAATGGTGTTCCCTCCTTCTGCCCAAGACATGTTGGCATCCTAATCCTCTGCAACTGCACATGTGACCTTATTTGGTAACAGTGACTTTGCCAATGTAATCAAGAAGTCATTAAGTGCCCTAAGAACTTGTGTCCTTAAAGAAGAAGAGACAGAGATACTCAGGGAGAAGAATGCCACGTGATGACAGAGGCAGAGTTAGTAGGTGCAAACCAAGGAATGTCAAGGTTTGCTGGCAACACCAGATTCTATGAGAAAGGCACAAAATAGATTCTCCCCTAAGGCCATGAGAAATCATGACCCTGACAACACCTTGATTTCAGACTTCCAGCCTCCAGAACTGTGAGACAATAAATACAGGGTGGTTTAAGTGACTTACTTTGTGGTACTTTGTTACAGCAACCCTAGCTAACTCATACAGTCTGTGTTCCACCTTGTCAACAGGTTCAGATAAAAGAGGAAAGGTCTGTGTCTGACTTTTTCATATGTAAACAAGAGAGACATCTGGAATCTTATGGGAATCTTGGAAGAGAGGGGACAATGTCTTGCTTAAGTCACACAAGGAAGGGTGGTTTCTTTTTGTGGTAAACTATTTCAGGAACTCAAAAGGGTGGGAGGATTTCTTAACCATGGCCAGTTATGTGAGAGTAACATTATCAATCCTATTAAAATCCACAAGTAGATTTCCACTCCTGCAAGGTAAATCCTAACACGCGTGGTATGACATAAGGAGAGAATGTCCCAGCCTTATCAGCTTGCCTTGCCTTGCTTCTCACTGTAGTGATACCCACACAGCCCATGCTCCAGGCTACACCTGGCTATTGACTACATCATTGTTAATGCCATTCCTTTTGCTTGGAACATCCTGCCTCCTCTTCCCCTTCCTGCATTTCACCTACCCTCATGCCCTTCCTCCTAGCCCTCTCCTCTGGGATCTCATGGAAGCCAGTGTGGCTCTGTGCACGGCAGCCCTCCCACTGTATCAAATTCCCATATCAGCTCTCACTTCTGTTGGGCTATAGGTTCATCAAAGATAAGGTTCCTGTATGTTCTGATTCTCTAACTTGCTGCAAAGCTCAATGCTTGCTATAGAGCAGTGATAAATAAGTATTTGCTGAGCTGAAATAAACTCTGTCTCCTTCAGACACCTCTCTCTGACCCTTCGAAACGTTTCCTCTTCAATGCTTCATGTTATCTTTTCCACCCCGCAAGAGCTCCTTCATGCCTGTAAACTGAGCCCTAGCAGAGAGGGCAGGTCTGTATTTTCAGGTTTCATTGCTTCTGAATATAGGCATTTCATTTACAGTGTTAGTATTCCAGCCACACTCAGAAAAAATGTCCACTTTCTTTTCATAGACTAAGAATATATGTTTTTCTCATCATAGAAGTATCACATGCTTATTGCAACAAAGTATAAATAAAATAAAAATTTGAAAAAATATGGAAAAGAAAAAAGCAAACTCTAGGAAATTACACAATCATTCGTAATTCTAGAGCCAACTATATATTGATGTTATATCTTTGTACAAAACGAGTATCGTGCTATGCATTCTATTTCGTACCCTGAGTTTTTTCACTTATCATTTCAGGACGAATTTTTCATATTAATAAACACTCATTTGAAATAGCACAAAAACTATTTTCAAGAAGGAGTTTTTTTAGCATAGAGACGATTTTAATCTTCAGGTGAAAACACTTCCCTCCTATTGAGGGCAAACCCGTTGAGCAAAAAAAAGCAGACGACTTTGGAAATGCTAGAAGTATTTCTCATGGAAGGTGATATGCAGATTGGTGCTAAAAGTAGTAACTAAACTAAAAATCAAAAGGAAGAACATCTAATGTAGTACTATGATTTTTATATTCCCTTTCAAAGATTGTCTTTTAAAGGTACTTAGGTATATTCAAAACTTGAAGGGGTGGGCCTGTGGTTAAAGGAAAAAGACACCTGTTATTTCTCTGTTTCCATCATCATCATCCTCTTCACCTCATCATCATCATCACCGTCACCGTCACCACCTCTACCAACTCCCTTTCTTCTCGCCCTCTTTTTCCCTTTTTTTTTACAGTCAGCATTTCAGTCATGATCATCACTATTCCCATTTCAACTTCATTTGGATATTTGGGAATGACATGATATAAGCAGAAGAGACAATTTTAAAAACTAGTGGAAGACATTTGGAACTTTTCCTCAAACTATTGTAATCTCTGGGGCTGATCAAATTCTCTGATGTAGAATTCTGACCTGTGAGATAGCCCTGGTGTAACAGGTTTCTTTTTGGTCTGGCCAGGTTTTTTAAAAAAATTTTCCAAAATAATATTAATAAAGAGAAGGCAGAGAGTATTTTTATTTTTATTTTTTTTTAACCAGCCTGCATTTAATTTGACCAAATTCACACACCTGTTTGATGCTTAAAGGTTGGGCTTTTAGACAGAAATCTCATGTGGGCCTCCTTGAATTATGTAGACATTTACCTGGCTAGATAATTTATATGATTTTCAAACAGAAATTGTAGAGAATGCATTCCTAATCATTATGTTCAAATTGCTGTTTCTATTTTCTTTTTCAGAGAGGTAAGTAACCCTGAGAATGATGTCAGGATACCACAGAGCAGACCCTAAGTAAGAGCACCTGGTGTCTCCAGTGATTGAAATGATGTATTAATGAGTTCTCATTTCCAGTGACATTTTACCAGGAGCCAATTAACCATAGTAATTACATCTCTTCCATTGCGTGCTCTGAAATATGAAGTGCACGGGTGTTGGGTTGCTGCATTTGTGGAACTTTTTTTTTTCCATATGACAACACTTTAAGCTCTAAAACTTTGAGTCATTTATTATGCTTCTTTTGCCTTCTGGGTGTCTCAGCATGAAGAAAAATTTTGCAAAGGATGATTTTATAACCACACAGACACTGGTGCATGCAAATTAACATAACCAACTACAGCTATAGAATATAGTACAACTATTGTATGTTTTAAAAAGTGACAGGAAATACAGCAGAGGAGAAGGTACATAAGTTAAGAACAAAGAAAGAGCCGAGTGCAGTGGTGCATGTCTATAATCCCAGTGACTTGGGAGGCTGAGGCAGGAGGATTGCAAGCTTGAGGCCAGCCTCAGCAGCTTAGTGAAACCCTGTCTCAAAATAAAACACTAAAAAGGACTTTGGTTGTACTTCAATGGAGCACCCATGTGTTCAATGCATCCAATCCCCAGTACCAAAATCAAACAAACAAACATACACACACACAAAAAAAAAACAAAAAACAGAAAAAGAGTTAAACATTCACAACATTCATACTAAAACACAGATTGCTTAGAATATAAAAGATTGAATAAGACGTTCTGATTAATTGCCTGTTTCAGTCAGCTTTTTTACTGCTGTGACTAAAACACCTGACAAGAACAATTAGAGGAGGAAAGTTTATTTGGGTTCTCACTGTTTCAGAGGTCTCAGTCTATAGATGGCCGCCTCTATTGATTTGGGCCCAGTGTGAGGCAGAACATCATGGCAAAAGAGTGTGGCAGATTGAAAAGTTATACCCCGTTTGTGTAATGAATCAAAAGGCTTTCTGCTATCATGTATATCTAAATAGAACAAACAATTAAAAAAGAGTGTGGCAGAAAGCGGCTCACATGAAGATCAGGAAGTAGAGGGAGATACCCACCATCAAGAGATTGATGCACTGATTAGGTTAAGCCTTTTATACCCAATCAATTCATCTCTAAACTTTCTTGCATGGTCTCACACATGGACTTTTGGAGGGCACCTCACATCTGAAATGTAACACTGGCTCTTCTAGATAATTGGATGAGTGCCATTACATGTAAAACTTTTTGTTGTTATTACTGTTTCAAAACTTGTAAATCCCTCCAAAATGTTAATGTTTTCTAAAGTGGTATAGCTAGGTTTTTCTTTCCTCCCTGTAAAATGGTAATAATAACTCTACCTGCCTCATACATTTGTTGTGAGGCTGTTAATATATGGAAAAGTACCTAAGATGATACCTTCTATAGAGAACATGCTCCTGAAATGCTAGCTATTATTGTGAGTCTACTGAACATAATCTGACATTCTAAACATATATTTAAACATATATTTTTTAAAAAATATCACTATTGCTTTAGTAATAATATGTCATTGGGCAAAAATTAAAACAGCATACATCTTAATACTTTTGAGTTGCTATAAAAATGCCATAGATTAGGTAATTCATAAATAACAGAAATTTATTTCTTACAAGTCAGGAGGCTAGGAAGCATGATCAATTATCTACCACCAACAGGTTTGGTGTTTGGTGAGGACATGTGTTCTGATTCATAGATTAGGTCCTTTCACTTTTCTCACATGATGGAAAGGATCAGGCATTTGCAGAACGTTTTATAAGGGATCAATCTTATTCATGAGGGCTCCACCTCATGACTTGATCACCCCCCAAATGCCCCTACCTCTTAATATTTTTGCCTTAGGGATTAGGATTTCTATATGTAAATTCTAAGGGAACACAAATAAGAAACTAGAAGTAGCTTAAATACAACATGTTCAAAGAGCCACTTATACAATATTTTAGAAAATCTTTTTAACATCATTCTTTCCATAAATAAATATGAATATATTCACAGAGAAACAGATTCTATATTGGATCATAATATAGCCCTCCATAACTAACTTTTATCACTTATGCAAAAAGTATGTCCTAGATTATTTTGTGTGTTTGGTATGAACTCTATCATCATTTAAAATGGCTGTATAATAGTCTATTGAGTATATGAATCTTAATTCATTTAACTCTTCAATAATGAATACTTAGATGTCTTTATTTATTATTTATTTTCACTCTTAAAATTCCTTATGTATGCTTCATGTTCTATGTATGCATTTACTTCTGCATTGTAAATTCAGAGATATTTAATTTGTTGGTCAAATGACTATATTTTGAATCATGTTTTTGTACTGCTCTTCTGAAAAGGTAAACTTAATTTATATCTCAGGGTATAATTTGCTGGACTGAGCTAAAGAGTTGGTGTCAGGAAGGAAAGATTCTAAGTGGAAGGAACAGTGGGAGAAAAAGTTGGGAGTTGGGAAAATATCTACTGTCTTTGGTGAGTTTTTACGCTTTTCTTAAGAAGACTCTTTTACGCTCAGCAACATCTTGTGGAAACTCCTTCATATCGACTCAGACTTATTCTTTTAAAGGCATGGGGTGGGTGAACCCTAATGTATTCTGTCTTTTCACTGTTCTTGGTCATTTACTTTCTTTTATACCAATTTTTTTTTTTTTTTTTTTTTTTTTTTTTTTTTTTTTTTTTAGGACTATGAACAACGCTGTAACAAACAGCCCTTAAGTTCTAGAGGGTTTTATTGATTTTCTGTAGGATAAATTCCTAGTACTTGGTTTGCTGGGTTGAATTTTAATCTATAGTTTAATCAGTGTTGTGAGATTGCTTTCTAAAAAGGCTGCAACTTTTCACATTTCCTCCTGAAAGTACAATTTTGTCTACCTCTCAGCCTGCAGTAGATACAGTACTTCTAAATTTATGCCACTTCGATGGGTACAGAATAAATTCAATTTGCATTTGTGTAGTTACCAGTGACTTGGAGAACTCTGCATAGGTTTGTGGCCCATTTGGATTTGTTACTCTGTGAATGAGATAAAAGTCTTCATTTCTTCTCCTCATTACTATATTTCAAAAGTTTTAATTTCCTACTTAAAGTAATACATGTGAATAGTAAAAAAATAAAACAGCTACAGAAGCATTGGTAACAAAACCAAAAACCTCTTTCTACCCCATGCCACTCTTATTCCTGAACTCCAAAGGCAAGCAACACAGTCCATATTGGTTTATGTAAACAGAAAGCGGTAATTTCAAGGTAAAGAATGTTTTACAGAATTTCTGTGTCCTTCAGGAAAGATGCCACGGAGACAGGGATGACTGGTTTTGCCTGGAGAAACTCCCAAGCACCTCACAGGAAAGTCCCGGTGAAACTGTGCTGCGGCACAGAGCCCTGGAGTCAGGAGTGGGCTACAGAGGCCCTCCACCTTGGGTCTCCGCAGGTGCTTCCTCCCAGCCTGGCCTCCTCCTCACGTGGTTCCCTTCCACATTCCAAATGTTAAGAGGTGTATCTGCTTGACTGAAACCAAGAAATGGGCAGCATCTAGCTACAATAATTTTAGGGGAAGTGTAGTTTTTGACTTTCCAGTCTCTGCATCACCAAGGCACACAGCAAAGGGGTTTGTAGTGAATGTTGAGTGAGTTAGTGGCAGTATGTACTATAGGTATATTCTATATCTTCCTCTTTGCTTTCTTTTTTGTAGTAATATCTCCCACTTACTTTTATAAGAAGGATGTAACGTCCTCAATACTTCTGAGAAAACTTCCTAAGACCCATCAGAAAACATATTGATTTTTTCCCCTTGTATGCCATCCCTTTGTCTGAGGATTAGAATTCTAGATTCAGTAGAATAATTTTCTACAGAATTTTGAAATCGCTGCTTATTGTCTTCTAAATAATGTTGTAATTGGGAACTGATTTTTGTTTCTTGTAGGTGAGGATTTTTCTTCTTTTTATTTCTCTTCTTAGGCTCCTCAGTCTTTCATCTTATGGATGTCAATGATTTTCTGAAGATGTGTCTTGGAGTGAATCACATTATTTCCACTGCTAGGACTCAGCTGGTCTTCTTAAAAGAAGAATTGAGCTCTCTTCCGTTCAGAAAAAATTTCTTCTTTTATTTTGCTAATTATTTATGCTTCTTAATTGTTCTCCCTCTCAAACGGCTATTGGATGGATGCTGGGCCTTCTGTATTTATCTTCTATTTCACTTATATTCTTTATCCTTGTTTCTTTATCTTATGGTCCTCAGATTTTGTCATGGTATTTTTTTTATCCTCCAATCATTGTCTTATTCTCTAAGAACCTTTCTTAAATTACTTCATTTTTATAGTGTTTTATGAATGCAGTAACATTAAAATCTCTGTGAGGATATTTATTAAAATTTAAAAACCAACCCCTCTCCAAGTCCATCTCTCTTTCCTTCAGAATTGGGTATTTTGTGTGTTCATCTTGATCTTTCCCATCATATGAAAACTGAAGGTCTTCCCTAAAGACTGTTAAATTTTGTTGGTGAGTGTTTCTCCAACTTCATTTTAGGGGCAAACATTTCTTTACTAATTGGTTCTGAGTGCAGACTGTGGAGTCAACTTCTATAGTTGCTTGAAGTATTTTGGCTCTAGAGCCTTGTTTCTTTTGCTTCCCTCTCTGTGCCTACTCACCAAGTGTGGTAGGCAGACTAATGGCCCCCAAAGACACCCCATTGTAATCCTGGAACTTGTAAATATTAACTCCTTACAGGGCTGAAAGAACTTTGCAATGTGATTAAGGGTCTTGAGAGGGGAGATTACCCTAGGTTATCTGGGTGCATCTAATGTAATGATAAAAGGTAGGCAGTAAGGCCAGAGTCAGAGGAGATATGACAATTGAAGCAGAGAAGGGCATGGAGAGGCCACAGACAAGGAATGTGGGACACTTTTAGAAGCTGGCAAAAGCATGGAAACAATTTTTCTTAGAACCTTCAAAAGGCATGCAGCTTCTGATTTTTGCTCTAAATCTCATGTTAGACTTCTGAGCTCCAGAACTATGAGATCATAAATTGGTAGTGTTTCTTGCCATTGGATTAGTGGTAATTTGTTACATCAGCAATAGGAAACTAATACATTATAGACCTGAAAGGAGGATCAGCTCCCACCACCACAGACTTTTCTCTTTGTACATTCTGGGTAGTGGCTTCCTTTATTCACTTATAGAAGAGTGTGGCCCCATCCCCCTTTTACCTTCTGGAAGGCTGAAAACTTTTACGATCAGATAGGGGTCCATTTCTCCTATTCTTAATGTTACCATAAGTTTGTTTGTTTGTTTTTGTACTTGGAATTGAACCTGGACCCTTTACCACTGAGCAAGATCCACAGCCCTTCCTAAAAAATTTTAAATTTTAAGACAGGGTCTCACTAATTTGCTTAGGGCCTCATTAAATTGCTGAGACTGGCCCTAAACTTGTGATCCTCCTGCCTCAGCCTCCTAAGCTGCTGGAGTTCCAGGTATGTGCCACAGTGTCCAGTTCCATGAGTTTATTCTATTTTTAAATTTTTAAAATTGTCACACAGTGAAGTTTGGGAAAGTTAAGAGGCTCTCTTCATATTACTAGAATCAGTGACGCTGATGAATACATTGGTTTAGAAAATGCTTCAAAAAGTCTCCATAGAAATGAAAAGTTGTACTCCATTTGTGTACATTGAATCAAAATACAGTCTATAAAAATTTTAAAAAAGTCTCCTTAAAGTCACAGCTGTCAAAGATGACCAACCAAAAGTAATTCTGCTCTCCCTCAGCCTTCTTGCAGTCTCAATTCAATCCTACATGCGCATTTGTGAGACAGCTGGTAGATTAGTGCAGCCTCTACAGATAGTTTTTCTCTTTCCTTTCCTTTTTTTTTTTTTTAACTGGAGTGAAACAGCAACCTTGGCCTTATGAGCTTCAATCCACAGAGTGAGTGGTACAGCCATCTGATACAAATTCCAGGCAAGTTCTGTCTTGCTCCAGGCTCCAGGCATGGCACTGAAGTTTTGCAATGAGAAGACACATTACTTTTCTCTAGGAATCTTTGGAGAAGTAACGGAAGGATGGGGAAGGCTGAGTGGGAGCCCACCATCCAGACCCATGACTATGAGTCGGGGTCTCCTCCGCAGCTGTAGTCAGTGACCTGGTTTCCTTGGAAAAGCTCATTACCTAATTACTGAGCCCAACTCTCACGTTTCTTCAAGTTCTAAAACTTTTGCGTTTCAAGGAGAGAAGCAGTGAATCCAGTATGTTGATGGCCTTGGCTTTAAAAAGAGAAACTTGGATTTCCTCTTGAGTGGATACAAGTCCGCACACTGGACATTTTCTTCACCAGTAATGTTGGAGGCTTTTAAGGTGGTAGGTTATGCCATTAAGGTTTGCCATTAAGAAAAGCTATCTCTAAAAATTTCATTGTTTGGCTATTGTTTGGGTATTACCATTTGCGAAATAGTTAAAAAGTGTCCAGGTCATAGAAGTCCAGAAGACCCCAGAGTAAATTTCAGCTCTGTTATTTTCTAGCCACGTGATTATAGGTAACTTTCTGAAAACGCCGATTTTCACAGTGTTTTTTTCCAGTTAAAAAGGTGTATAGCACCTATAATATAGGACTTTTGTGAAGACTAAGTAAAATAATGAACATGAAATTGTTATTACATAAATGTTGATCAGTTTTCTTCCCCTGTTTTCAGAGCAAGTAATATACAATGATGTGTTGCTGAGCAACAGGACATGGTCTGAGAAATTCATTGCCAGCTGATTGCATGGCTGTGTGAACATCATAAAATGTATTTAACAAACCTTAATGGCATAACCTACCACAAGTCTAGGCTGTATTATGATCTTACTGGACCCCAATATATTACCATCTATGTTGTCTGTCATTGACATGCTGCTGTGTGATGCATGGCTATATTTGGAAATACTAGTAAGAATTAATAGTTCTCGTATCCTTTCTATAGCATTTATTTTTTCTGATACTTTAAAACATGTTTTTAATAGTGCATTATAGTTATACATACTAGTGGGGATCATATAACATAGTTGTTCCCTCTCATTCCTCAGTACTTCCCCTTTCCCTCCCTTTCTCTTTCCCCCAACCCCTCTCTCCATCCTATTGGTCTTCCTTTCATTTAATTATTGTTTTTAAATTAGTGTTTTATAGTTATACATAGAAGTGCTATTTGTCCTGATGTGTTCATACATGCATGTAACATAAGTTGTTTGATTTTATTCTTCAGTTACTCCCTTTACCTACTCCTCCTCCCTTCCCCTTGATTTCCTTCCACTACTCCACTGTTATTCTTTATATTTTTATGATACCTCCCATTTTTGTTTCCCTTTTTCCTCTCTAGCTTCTGTAAAGGAGAGAAAACCTTCAGTCAATGACTTTCTGAGTCTGACTTATTTCACTTAGCATGATGTTCTCAAGTTCCATCCATTTACCAGAAAATGACATAATTTAATTCTTTGTGGCTGAGTAAAACTCCTTTATGTACAAATGCCACATTTTCTTTTTCCATTCATCTTCTGATTTGATACTTTTTATAGCCTTTATTTTTTCATATTATGAGCATTATAAATGCATGCTTATGTAGAGAATTTCAGAAAATATTAGAAACAAGTCTTCCCTCTAGAGATAACTACTATTAGCATTTTGGTATTTTTTCCTATAGCTTTTATGAGCCACAATGGAGCAGCTGTTCATTTTGCATGTACAGCTGTAACCTGCTTTTCTCACTTATTGATACATTGATACTCATCTTCAGAGAGAATTCCCCTCATCAGCTGTGGGAAGGAACCACATTCTTTGTGTCTAGACTTGGTAGGGCTGGGTACGAGGAAGATTAGACTGATGCTGGAAGGGAGATAAGCCAGGGCTAGGAGGCACTTTGGCTCCTTAAAAGGTAATGTTTTAAGGGGATGAAATCTGTAGGGTAGATTTTGCAGTTTTTGCAATCACACAAAGTAATTTTTGTGTTTCAAGTTGGCATTTTTGAGGTATAAGAGACTTAGTATAATGGCTTGCTCTGACCTGCCCAGATTTCATTTTGGGCCAACAGAAGAAGAGAGTAACAACTGAACAGAGAACTCATGCTCCCTGAATAGCCTCCTGCCTGATATCTCCTCTGCACCTTACGGGGCATGCATCGCTAGGATCGGTCACCTGCAGCTTCTATGAGACGCGTGCATCAGAGTACTCTGTTACCATCAGAACTCCACCAACTCCTCTGCAGGCATAGGGCAGAGTCCCGGTATGTGATTGAAAGCAAGGAATTATAGGGCAGTGGGCCCAATAACCCAAGACCAGTCACTAGAATTAAAGTCATTTGAGATTATGTTCCCCTAGAGAATCCATAATGGGCTCAAAGGGCTCTCTGTGGATCCTCTGAAGTTCTGTGTACATATATTTTCTAGGAAAAGGGTCCAAAGGTTTCAGAAGATTTATAAAGGTATCTATGCCCTCTACCTAATTATTAAGAGCTATTGATCTCAAAGAAGGGGTAGAGAATATATTCTTTAGGCAGTCTTCCAGGAAAAAAAAAATGATTTCTTATCATTGAGCATTAGATAAGGATCAGAGAATAGAATTGGAAATTATGTTCTTTGGCAAGAACCGGTAATACAAATATTCAATATCATCAAATAAGGGAAGATCCATATGCTTTATATCTATTATTATAACATTATTTCTCCTCCCTCTCTCCCTTCCATCTTTTGCTTATCTGTCATCTATATATTTATTATCATTTCTTTGTATGTGTGTGTGTGTGTGTGTGTGTGTGTGTGTGTGTGTGTGTGTGTGTGTGTTATGGGGATTGAATCCTAGGGACACATGCATGAGAGGCAAGTGTTCTACTGAATAAATCCTCAGGTTTTATTTTATTTTATTTTGAGATAGGTTCTCACTAAGTTGCCAAGGTGGGTTTTAAGCTTGTGATCCGCCTGTGTAGTTGAGATTACAGGTGTATACCACCATGCAGGGTTTATTAATATTCTTGTTGTGAGACTAATCAGATGTCAGACAGATCCGAAGGTAACCAGCAATTAACTTATCTTTTTGTTACCTTCTCTATCATCCATGCAAAATTGGAATAACTTTTTTATCTCTTAGGATTAGTGTAAGGATTAAATGAGATACTATATTTGCTATAAAGCACTTGGCATGATCCTTAACATATAGTAAGTTCTCATTAAATATTTGCAATTATTGTAATAATAATTACTGGCTATAGGTATATTATTGCTCTCAGGCCATTGTATGTTCAAGGGAATTTCCAATACTTTCTCACTCTGGTCAATTTTCCTTGGCACTATGTCATATTTTGAAGTACTGACTGTTAATGATTTATTTCTTTATTATCAAAGCTAGTTTCATGCTCTGTTCCCTTAAAAAGTATGCTTTTTTCCTAAGGTCAACTTGTCAGTTGATTATTATTTAAATGTTAAGTACTGATAACTATTGTATTAATTAAAATCTACCTTTAAGGAAAAAATTGACTAGTTTTGTTGGTATAGCTAAAAAGATAGGTTGTGTCCTACTGCATTAACAAATAATTCCTGCATCTTAGTGACTTTAAAAAGCCCAGGTTTATTTTATAGTTATACTGCAAGTCTATTATGAACTCTGCTTATCTATCCTCTTTGGTTGGCAGAAACAGCCACCATCTTGAATGGTGGACATCACCATATCAGTGGAGAAAAAGAGGTCTGGAATATCTCCCATGGGCATTTAAATCTCCCAGCCTGGGGATGCAGGTGAGATTTCTGATTGCTGCTCACTGGCTAGAACCAGTTACATGACCATTTCCACCCACAAAGAGGCAGGGAGAAGTCCAATTCTGCCATGTGCCTTGAAGAGGCACATATTTATTAAATTTCTCCATGACTAAAACACTGGTAATCCTGAGATTTTAGGTCATGTGTCGTATAGGCTTTGAACACAGAAGTTATTCGGCCTCTCTCAGGTCCTACATCATGGATGACTACTTAGAACAGCTTCCAGGTAACAAGCTTAAAAGCTCTGTGGCCTGTGGTCATATTGTGGGATGTTGCATAAGGAAGAAGAATTGCATTTCTCCTTTGTTTTTTTTTTTTTTTTAATAGTTAATAACAATAATTTATTGAATTTACTTGATGCTTTTTACATTTCTTTTTTTTTATTTAATTGTAAACAAATGGGATACATGTTGTTTCTCTGTTTGTACATGGCGTAAAGGCATACCATTTGTGTAATCATAAATTTACATAGAGTAATGTTGTTTGATTCATTCTGTTATTTTTTCCCTTCCCCCCACCCCTCCCACCCCTCTTTACCCTCTATACAGTACTTCCTTCCTCCATACTTGCCCCCCTCCCTAACCCTAACTCTAACCCTAACACTAAACCTTCCCTCCCCCCCATTATGTGTCATCCTCCACTTATTAGTGATATCATTCGTCCTTTGGCTTTTTGAGATTGGCTTATCTCACTTAGCATGATATTCTCCAATTTCATCCATTTGCCTGCAAATGCCATAATTTTATCATTCTTTATGGCTGAGTAATATTTCATTGTATATATATACCACAGTTTCTTTATCCACTCGTCAACTGAAGGGCATCTAGGTTGGTTCCACAGTCTGGCTATTGTGAATTGAGCAGCTATGAACATTGATGTGGCTGTATCTCTGTAGTATGCAGATTTTAAGTCCTTTGGGTATAGGCCAAGGAGTGGGATAGCTGGGTCAAATGGAGGGTCCATTCCAAGTTTTCTAAGGAATCTCCACACTGCTTTCCAGAGTGGCTGCACTAATTTGCAGCCCCACCAGCAGTGTATGAGTGTACCTTTCTCCCCACATCCTCACCAACACCTGTTGTTGCTCGTATTCTTGATAATCGCCATTCTAATTGGGGTGAGATGGAATCTTAGGGTGGTTTTGATTTGCATTTCTCTTATTACTAGAGATGTTGAACATTTTTCCATATGTTTGTTGATTGCTTGTAGATCTTCTTCTGTGAAGTGTCTATTCATTTCCTTAGCCCATTTGTTGACTGGATTATTTGAATTCTTGGAGTAGAGTTTTTTGAGTTCTTTATAGATTCTGGAGATTAGCGCTCTATCTGAAGTATGATTGGCAAAGATATTCTCCCACTCTGTAGGCTCTTTCTTCGCATTGCTGATAGTTTCCTTTGCTGAGAGAAAGCTTTTTAGTTTGAATCTATCCCAGTGGTTGATTCTAGCTTTTATTTCTTGTGCTATGGGAGTCCTGTTAAGGAAGTCTGGTCCTAGACCAACAAGGTGAAGATTTGGACCTACTTTTTCTTCTATAATCTGCAGGGTCTCTGGTCTGATTCCAAGGTCCTTAATCCATTTTGAGTTTAGTTTCGTGCAGGGTGAGAGATATGGGTTTAGTTTCATTCTGTTGCATATGGATTTCCAATTCTCCCAGCACCATTTGTTGAAGAGGCTATCTTTTCTCCATTGCATATTTTTGGCCCCTTTGTCTAGTATGAGAAAATTGTATTTATTTGGGTTTGTGTCCGTGTCCTCTATTCTGTACCATTGATCTACCTTTCTATTTTGGTACCAATACCATGCCGTTTTTGTTACTATTGCTTTGTAGTAGAGTTGAAGATCTGGTATTGCAATACCCCCTGTTTCACTCTTCCTGCTAAGGATTGCTTTAGCTATTCTGGGTTTCTTATTCTTCCAGATGAATTTCATAATTGCTTGCTCTATTTCTGTAAGGTACGTCATTGGGATTTTAATTGGAATTGCATTGAATTTGTATAGCACTTTAGGTAGTATGGCCATTTTGACAATATTAATTCTTCCTATCCAAGAACATGGAAGATCTTTCCATCTTCTAAGGTGTTCTTTAATTTCTTTCTTTAGTGTTGTACAGTTCTCATTGTAGAGGTCTTTCACCTCTTTTGTGAGATTGATTCCCAAGTATTTTATTTTTTTCGAGGCTATTGTGAATGGGGTAGTTTTCCTAATTTCTCTTTCTGAAGATTCATCACTTATGTATAAAAATGCGTTGGATTTATGGGCATTGATCTTGTAACCTGCTACTTTACTGAATTCACTTATGAGTTCGAAGAGTTTTCTGGTGGAATTTCCAGGTTCCTCTAAATATATAATCATGTCATCAGCGAACAGGGATAGTTTGAGTTCTTCTTTTCCTATTCGTATCCCTTTAATTTCTTTGGTTTGTCTAATTGCTCTGGCCAGAGTCTCAAGAACGATGTTGAATAGAAGTGGTGAAAGAGGGCATCCCTGCCTTGTTCCAGTTTTTAGGGGGAATGCTTTCAGTTTTTCACCATTTAGAATGATATTAGCCATGGGCTTAGCATAAATGGCCTTTACAATGTTAAGGAATGTTCCCACTATCCCTATTTTTTCTAGTGTTTTGAGCATGAAGGGGTGCTGTATTTTATCAAATGCTTTTTCTGCATCTATTGGAATAATCATGTGATTCTTGACTTTAAGTCTATTAATATGGTGAATTACGTTTATTGATTTCCTGATGTTGAACCAACCTTGCATCCCTGGGATGAAACCCACTTGATCATGGTGCACTATCTTTTTAATATGTTTTTGTATGCGATTTGCTAAAATTTTGTTGAGAATTTTTGCGTCGATGTTCATTAAGGATATTGGTCTGAAATTTTCTTTCCTTGATGAGTCTCTGTCTGGTTTAGGTATCAGTGTGATATTGGCTTCATAGAATGAGTTTGGGAGGGTTCCCTCCTCTTCTATTTTATGGAATACTTTGAGAAGTATTGGAATGAGCTCTTCTTTGAAGGTTTTGTAGAACTCGGCTGAGAACCCATCTGGTCCCGGACTTTTCTTTGTTGGTAGGCTTTTGATGACTTCTTCTATTTCAGTACTTGAAATTGGTCTATTTAAATTGTTTATGTCCTCCTCGTTCAGTTTAGGCAATTCATATGTCTCTAGAAACCTGTTGATGTCTTCGAAATTTTCTATTTTGTTGGAGTATAGATTTTCAAAATAGCTTCTAATTATGTTTTGTATTTCAATCGTGTCTGTTGTGATATTTCCTTGTTCATTCCGAATTTTAGTGATTTGGGTTTTCTCTCGTCTTCTCTTTGTTAGTGTGGCTAAAGGTTTATCAATTTTGTTTATTTTTTCGAAGAACCAACTATTTATTTTGTCAATTTTTTGTATTGTTTCTTTTGTTTCAATTTCATTGATTTCAGCTCTGAGTTTAACTATTTCCTGTCTTCTACTACTTTTGGTGCTGTTCTGTTCTTCTTTTTCTAGGGCTTTGAGCTGTAGTGTTAGGTTGTTTATTTGTTGAGTTTTATGTCTTTTATTAAATGCGCTCCATGAAATAAATTTCCCTCTAAGTACTGCTTTCATAGTGTCCCAGAGATTTTGATATGATGTTTCTTTGTTCTCATTTACCTCTAAGAATTTTTTAATTTCCTTCCTAATATCTTCTGTTATCCATTCATCATATAATAGCATATTGTTTACTCTCCAGATGTTGGAATAGTTTCTGTGTTTTACTCTTTCATTTATTTCTAACTTCAATCCATTATGATCTGATAGAATACATGCTAGTGTCTCTATCTTCTTGTATTTGCTAACATTAGCTTTGTGGCATAATATATGGTCTATTTTAGAGAAGGATCCATGTGCTGCTGAGAAGAAAGTGTATTCACTCTTGGTTGGATGGTATATTCTATAAATGTCCATTAAGTCTAAATTATTGATTGTGTTATTGAGATCTATGGTTTCTTTGTTCAATTTTTGTCTGGAAGATCTGTCCAGTGGTGAGAGAGGAGTGTTAAAATCACCTAGTATTATTGTGTTGTGGTCTATTTGGTTTCTGAAATTGAGAAGGATTTGTTTGACATACATAGATGAGCCACTGTTTGGGGCATAGATGTTTATGATTGTTATATCTTGCTGATTTATGCTTCCCTTAAGCAGTATGAAATGACCTTCTTTATCCCCTCTGACTAACTTTGGCTTGAAGTCCACATTATCGGAAATGAGGATGGATACTCCAGCTTTTTTGCTGAGTCCATGTGCATGGTATGTTTTTCCCCATCCTTTCACCTTTAATCTATGGGTATCTTTTTCTATGAGGTGAGTCTCTTGCAGGCAACATATTGTTGGATCTTTCTTTTTAATCCAGTCTGCCAGTCTATGTCTTTTGATTGATGAATTCAGGCCATTAACATTCAGGGTTATTATAGAGAAATGATTTGGTTTCCCGGTCATTTGGTTCATTTTTAAAATTTTGTTTATTTATTTGTTTGACACAACTTGTTTCCTCCTTTATTTGACAATTCCTTTAGGATAATTCCTCCCTTTGCTGATTTGCTCCTTTGTTTTTCATCTCTTCCTCATGGAATATTTTGTTGAGAATGTTCTGTAATGCTGGCTTTCTTTTTGTAAATTCTTTTAGCTTTTGTTTATCATGGAAGGATTTTATTTCATCGTCAAATTTGAAGGTAAGTTTTGCTGGGTATAAGATTCTTGGTTGGCATCCATTTTCTTTCAGGGCTTGAAAAATGTTGTTCCAGGCCCTTCTAGCTTTTAGGGTCTGGATTGAAAAATCTGCTGATATTCGTATTGGTTTCCCCCTGAATGTAATTTGGTTCTTTTCTCTCACAGCCTTTAAAATTCTGTCTTTATTTTGTATGTTAGGTATTTTCATTATAATGTGCCTTGGTGTGGGTCTGTTGTAATTTTGTGTATTTGGAGTCCTATAAGCCTCTTGAACTTGATTTTCCATTTCATTCTTCAGATTTGGGAAATTTTCTGATATTATTTCATTGAATAAATTGTTCATTCCTTTGGCTTGTTTCTCTAGGCCTTCCTCAATCCCAATAATTCTTACATTTGGCCTTTTCATGATTTCCCATAGTTCTTGTTGATTCTGTTCATGATTTCTTACCATCTTCTCTGTTTGTTCAACTTTGTTTTCAAGGTTAAATATTTTGTCTTCAATGTCTGAGGTTCTGTCTTCCAGGTGTTCTATCCTATTGGATATGCTTTCTATGGAGTTTTTAATTTGGTTTATTGTTTCCTTCATGTCAAGGATTTCTGTTTGGTTTTTTTTCAATATCTCTAACTCTTTATTGAAATGATCTTTTGCTTCCTGTATTTGCTCTTTTAACTGTCGATTGGTGCGATCATTCAATGCTTGCATTTGCTCTTTCATCTCATCGTTTGCTTCTCTGATCATTTTAATTATGTACATTCTGAACTCCTTTTCTGTCATTTTTTCTGCCATGCTGTCACTGGGTTTTATTGATGTAACATCTAGATTTGTTTGCAGCATTTTCTTTCCTTGTTTTCTCATATTGTTCAGGTATCAGCGGACCGCTGAGATATTGCAGATTTCCTCTATTGACCTACAATGTCCCTGAAGATTTCTATATATATCCCCCCTTAGCCTTCAGTAGGCTGAAGTCATGGAGGAAGTTGATAATGCGGTGCTCCACAAGGAAGCTGCCTCTCTAGGAGTGGTGGCCTTCAGGTGGGGTATAATCCCTGCTAGTGGGCAGAGGTGCCTCCACTTGTTAACCAATGGTCATCCAAAGGGGACCTAGGCTGCGGGCTGAGGCAAGGCCTGTTTGGGCCTGAGTCTCTGGTTTTACCGTCCTTGTGGGGAAACCTCATCTGGCAGGGAAGACTCACCCGGTGGGGAGGTCTCGCTGGTCAGTTCCCTCCTAGAGGTTCCCCTCAATTTACAGCTACCGCCTGGGCTGGGCTGCCTTCCTCTGCAAAGTTCCCAGGGGCCCGGCCCTACTTCCTGGGCCTGGGAGCCTCACCCTTTGCAGATAAATCTCCTTAGGCTGCCCCTCCTCTGAGAATTTGCCCACAGGCCTGGAACCTTCGCTCCGCCCTAAGCCTGTCTCTGTGCGGCTCTTCCACCCAGAAGCCTCCTAGATCCTGGGACCCTGCTCTGCACCTAATCGCCTGGCTGTGTGGCCCCTCCTCTGAGCAGCCACCTGTGGCCCCGAACAATCGCTCTGAGTCCCAGAGACCTGCCACAGGCCTCTTCCTCCAGACAGCCGCCCAGTATTCCGGTGCGGTCACTAGGAGTCCAAGAAACTCACTTCGTGCCTCCTCCTCCCACCAACCATCCGTAGCCCGGGGCAATCAATCACTCCGAGTCGAAGTGACCCTCCCCGTTCCTCCTCCTTCTCCAGATAACCCCCTGGGTGTTCAGGAGCAGTCCCTCTGAGTGGGTCTGAATCCACATGACCCGCTGCATGGGTCCTCTGGGCAACCGCCCGGAGCTCTGGTGCGGGCACTCAAGACCAAGCGACCCACCACGCTTCTCCTCCAGGCAGCCCCCCTGTGTTCAGGAGCTGTCACTTTAAGTCCAAACAACTCACCACTCGCCTTCTCCTCTGAGCAGTCGCCTGGAGCGCTAATGCAGTCACTGCGAGTCCAAACGACCCGCCGCGCTCCTCCTCCTCCTCCTCCTACTCCTCCGGGCAGGCCCCGGGGTTCAGAAGTGGTCAGAATCCAAACAGCCTGCCACGCAGCCCCTTCTCTGGCAACCGCCTGTAGCTCTGGTGTAGTCACCCGAATCCAAGCGGCCGTGCTCCTCTTCCTCCTCCTCGTCCTCAGGGCAGGCCCCGGGGTTCAGAAGCAGTCGCCCTGAGTCCAAACAGCTCGCCACGGAGCTTCTCCTCTGGCAACCGCCTGTAGCTCTGGTGGAGTCACTCCGAATCCAAGTGGCCACGCTCCTCCTCCTCCTCCTCAGGGCAGGCCCCGGTGTCCTGAGTCCACACAGCTCTCCTCGCCACTCCTCCCCTGGGCAGCCGCCAGAGCCCCAGTGGTTGCTCCGAGTCCCAGCGCTGTGCCGAGCGGCCTCCTTTATGGTGCTCCCAGCTGTCCGAGTTCACTGCTCCAGCGGGGGGAGGGGCGTCTTGCCGGCAGTTCTACTTCACAAAGTTTCCTACGTTCCGGGACCACCGTCCCATCCGGGATGCCTCCCCAGGGGGTGAGAGTCACCCGGCTGCTTTGAGTTGGTCCCAAGCGTCTCAATATCTCCTCTTTTGAATCCTGAGTCCTGGAGCAACATGAAATGCAGCCACCCTCTAGGCCGCCATCTTGAAACCCCTATCCTCCTTTGTTTTTCTTAATCACCTTGATTTGAATTTGGGTTGAGTGTGTCAGAACTGGTGCTGATATGATTACAGAAAGGCAGTCTTTGGGAATACTGTTCTCCTCATGTGGCATGTGAAATGAAAGGCATGGGAAGAGCCTTTGCCAATGTGTATGGAAAGTACTTGGTTAGCATTAACCTTGGGCAATCTCTTTTAAAGGGGGAATGTAAGGGTCTTCTTTTCCCTTCTGGTGACCAAAGATATTCTATGCAAAGAATTATGAGGTGGCAATGTATCAAGACAGTGTAGACTGATTTTTAATTAGACCCCAACCTTCTATGAACTGAGAAGTTTCCATTTTTTAAGGCATGTGTTCATTATTTATCTTTTAGGTTTTCACAGTTATTATATGAATTTGGTAGAAATATTTTTGTTTTAGAGAAGAGGATACTAAAACATTAGGAAGAGGAAAAAGAAAGAAAGAACTTAAGTGGTTTATTGAGAACCAGTTGGGAGTCAGGTACGTCTGAGATACTTTCACATGTCATTTCATTTTAGTCTCCCAGTTGCTTTGTCAGTCATGTGTTACTATCATATTCACAAGAGAACTGAGGCTCAAAATGTAAAGGTCACATTGAAGCCCATTGGACCCAAGTTCCTGATGCCAGCATCTTGTTGGGTCATGCAATCTCCTTTCTCTGCCTGCACCCAGAGGAGTTCGGACTGAAGGGGTCTTTTTGAATTAGTGCTGCCTCTATTCATAGAACTTCTCCTTGACACACTCAATTTGACTAAAATGATTAAACTCTTCCATTGTGCCTGGTGGAGTTGATACATAGACTTATGAGATAGGCCTGCTTCAAGGGCTGATGGTACTGACATTTTAAACACACCCATGCAGCATTGAGTTTATACTCCAGGAAAGCGAGATAAAATAGCATCATCGTGAATCCAGCCTGATACTCAAAGAGATATCTGTTTACAAATTAACACAGTCACACTGGGTTCAACACAACAACATTGACAATAATATTTTTAACTAACAATATTTATTCAACCAGCACACATATACATGTAAACATATACCCACAGTTCTTAGTACTTTGGGGGGGTATATTTTGTCATTAAATAGTCTCTTGTGATTTTCAAATTTGATATCTATGTCTTTGATTATTTTCCAGATTCTCTGAAGGTTCATAATGCATAGTAATTTGATTTTTTGTTAAAGCATAGAGTTGTTGAGAAATATAACTTGAAAAGTAATGTAATGCAATCTGTGAAGTAAATTATAAAACTAGAAGGGAGCTCAACACACAACTTAGCATTTGTATGTAAACCTAGCTATGTCTTGTGTTTTTTATCTTAGTATGAAGAACTAACAGAACAAATTATGTTCTGCAGTAGCAATCAAGAATTAGTGAATTAATTGATAAGCAGATAAGCAGATGATGACATTTAATGGGGGGTGGGAGGGGGACAAGAATGGAGGAAGGAGGGACTGTATAGAGGGAAAAGAGAGGTGGGAGGGGTGGGGGGAAGGAAAAAATAACGGAAAGAATCAAACATCATTACTCTATGTAAATATATGAATATGCAAATGGTATGCTGTTACTCCATGTACAAACTGAAACATGTATCCCATTTGTTTACAATAAAAATAAATTAAAAAAAAAAGAATTAGTGAATTAAGAGAGGTCTTTAGTTATATTCCTTCTCACTTTCTTGGGCAGCAACCTCTAAGTAGGTAGAGGATGATTATCTAGGCATTTTGGTAATGTTTATGCTTTAATTCTGGGGTTGACAAACTATGACCCATAGGCTGAATCCAGCCCACACCCAATCCTTGTGAGTAAGGTTTTATTGCAACACAGCCATGTCATTTGTTTGCATGTTATCAGTGGATGTGCTTTTAGCTATAATGCAGAGTTAAGTAGTGGTGACAAAGACCACCTGACCAGCAATCCTCAAATATTTACTGTCTGACATGTTAGGAACATTTGTAGATCTCTGCTTTAATCTTATCCTTTAACTTGATTGAGAGTTTTATACCAAATTTGAATAGTATAAGGTAGTAATATGTGTATCTAATATCTCTAAATATATATACATATAGTATAAGGTAGTAATATACCTTATGTACATAAATACCTAGAGTATAAGGTAGTATTATGTATATCTAATATCTCTAAATATATATATGTATATATGTTTTAAATGCATGTTAAAATCACTTATATGGGAATACATTCACAAAAGTTTGGAGACCAGTTTCAGGGCTTACTATTCCTCATAAATTGTTGCCTTTGGTGTGGTGGTTAATGTTATTAAAGGCATATGTCTTCTTTTTGGTGCAGTATTTGAATTTTCATCATGTAAATTCCACAGAGTAAGAATGAGCTTGACTTGACATGGTGCTGCATGCCTGAAAATCCCAGTGGCTCAGGAGGCTGAGGCAGGAGGATCATGAGTTCAAATCCACCTCAGCAAAAGCAATGCAGTAAGCAACTCAGTGAGACCCTGTCTCTAAATAAAATACAAAATAGGATTGGGGATGTGGCTCAGTGGTTGGGTGCTCCTGAGTTCAATCCCCAGCAACCTCCACCTGGCAACAAAAAAGAATGAGCTTGAACCAGGTGCCATGATGCATGCTTATAATCCCAGTGGCTCAGGAGGCTGAGGAAGGAGGATCTCAAGTTCAAAGCCAGCCTCTGCAATTTAGCGAGGTCCTAAGCAACTTAATGAGACCCTGACTCAAAATAAAAAATAAAAATGGGCTGGGGAAGTGACTCAGTGGTTAAATACCCCTGTGCTTAATCCCTGATACAAAAAATAAAATAAAATAAAATAAAATAAAAAAAGAAGAAAAAAAAAGAAGAAAAAAATGAAAAGAACCATACTAAGGGAGGAATTGTGACCACACCAAATATGAGAGCAAGTAAAGAAGAGGAAAAGGAGAGATAGAAGTGGAAAAGAAGAGTGAAAGAAAGAGAAATAAAAGAGACATGCTACTTTGTAACCAGTGGTACCTGTGCAGAGTTGGCCTATACACCAGAGTTAGGTTGATTGCAATAGGCAGGTGCCTGCAAGGCGTAATTTAAAACATTTAAAAAGGTCATCCCACAGACGAAAAAAAAAAAAAAAGAAATAAGTCCTCATTGGGTTTTTTCAAAACCTGAAATTCTCCTATTATC
This sequence comes from Sciurus vulgaris, assembly GCF_902686455.1. Classification (NCBI taxonomy): domain Eukaryota; kingdom Metazoa; phylum Chordata; class Mammalia; order Rodentia; family Sciuridae; genus Sciurus; species Sciurus vulgaris. The sequence goes on along the minus strand of NC_136463.1, from coordinate 87,106,071 downwards.
CAACTCATCATATTATGGAAATTTAAGGTCTTCTTTAAAATATATTTCTATTCTGATACTGAAAAGGGCAATACATTAAGCCATCTTCTATCATTAACTCTTTTTGTTAATTAGCTCATTAAATTACCTGGTTCTCAGTCGCCTGGATGAGAAGTAGGCAAGAGACAGGAATACAGAATCATTCTTTGGTTTTTGAAACAACAGACCCACTGTGGCAATCCCTGCACCTCAGGAATGGCAGAGGCTGCAGAGGAGCCCTGGCTGGGGAAGACGGTTAGATGGACACCCTGTCCCAGGCAGCTGTGATCCCTGGCCCATCTGCAGGGTCCAATGTGAATGTGGACGGTCGGTCGGAAGTTTCCTATCCTCCACTTGAAGGTTCATTAGTCAGTGAGGTAATAAGGACTATATATTACCAGGAACCAAGGCCCACTGAGAATTTCTTGCGTGTGTATTAATCTCGGCAGAGCAAAGCCATTCCAAGCTTAAAACTAATCTGCATTGATGAACAGCCTCCTCGATTTCCATTTTTATGATGTGTGTGGCTTGGTGATTTGTTTCTCTGTTGCTTGCAATGGGATGGCTGACTGATGAATCACCTTTTCTGAGAACTTGTCGGTGAGTGGTAACATTGATAATGGGTGCAAACCAAAAAATCTGTTCTTATTTCATTAAGATGATGACATCACTTTTAGTCTCCCAAATCATTCCCTTCTCACAGGCCTAAGGTGTCTGCTGTGCTGTCGGTCGGTGTGGAGTCAGTCTCTGTGCTTGTGCTGCATGCCAGAAGATGTAGCTGCTTGGAGCAATTCTGAGACACCCTGCAAGCCACGCAGGAAAGAGGCAGCAGGACATTATCAAGAGTAGATAACGGTATTTGAGTGAGCTGAATAAAAGGTTTTCAGGACCAGATCCAGAAAGACCAGGGACAGGGGAAAGGGAACATGGGGGAGTCAGGGATAGGGAAAAAACAAAGTTGAATGCAGGTGGATCGCTTTTGAGTCTGAAATTTAGGCTTTAAACCTGTGAACACAATGTATTCTCCAAAGTGAAACCACTGCCATCACCGTTATCATCAAGACCTGGGTTATGCTAATTGCTTTATACAGCTTTCCCTATTTTTAATCCTCACAGTAACATTTTTTTGGGTGGCACTATTATTCTTATTTATTTTCTGCTTTAAGAAATCACAAATGACAAAATTCACCCTTTCAAAGGAAACGTTTCAATTTATTCACAGAGTAGTGCAAATATCACAACTATTGACCTCCAGAACATTTTCATCTACTCCCAAAGAAACCCAATGACTCGACTCATTCCTTCCTACCCTAGAGCCCTTGGCAACCACTAATGTAATTTTGTCTCTATAGATCTGTTGGTTCTGAACATTTCATAAATGGAACCATATGGTATGTGGTCTTTCATGATTGGCTTCTTTTATTTAGCATGTTTTTTAAGGTTCATCAATTTTTTAGTATGTATGAGTACCTTGGTACTCTTCATGGTTGAATAATATTCCATCATGAATATACCACATTTTATTAATGCATTTATCAGTTGATGGACTTGGGCTGTTTCCATTTATTACCTATTATGAATGGTGCTTATATGAACATGCAGGCATAAGTTTTTGTGTAGACCCATGCTTTCTGCTCTCTTGGGTATTTAACTAGGTGAAGAATTGCTGAGTAATACAGTAACTCCATATTTCACTTTTTTAGGTATCAGGAATTCAACCCAGGGGCAATTAACTACTGAGCTACATCTCCAGCCCTTTTATTAATTTTTATTTGAAGACAGGGTCTCACTAAGTTGTTTAGGGCCTCACTAAGTTTCTGAGGTTGGCCTCAAACTTGTGATCCTTCTGCCTCAGCCTCCCAAGTTGCTGGAATTATAGGTGTGTGCCACTGCACTCAGCCATATTTAAATTTTTGGTGAACTACCAGACTGTTTCCCATAGCAGATGTGTAATTTTGCATTTCTACCAGTAATGTATGAGGTTTTGAAATTTTCTGTTTCATTGCCAGCACTTTTTCATTATAGCCATACTAGTGGATGTGAAGTGGCATATATTGTGATTTTTTGTTTAATTTCCAGAGTTGCTAATCATGTTGATCATGTTTTAGGTGCTTTTAGGTCATTTTCTATCTTCTTTGAGAAATATCTATTCAAATTCCTTGCCAAATTTTAATTTGGGTATTTGTTGTTGAATCATAGAAATATTTTATATATTATGGGTAGTGGACCCTTACTGGGTATGCCACTTGCAAATATCTTCTCTCGTTCTGTGTTTTGCATTTCTATTTTCTTTACAGTATCCTTCAAGAACAAAAACATTCACTATTTTATTTTATTTTATTTTTTTTTTTCACATATATCTTCTTTATTTGTGATTTTTTTTTTTTTATTGTAAACAAATGGGATACATGTTGTTTCTCTGTTTGTACATGGCGTAAAGGCATACCATTTGTGTAATCATAAATTTACATAGAGCAATGTTGTTTGATTCATTCTGTTATTTTTTCCCCTTCCCCCCACCCCTCCCACCCCTCTTTACCCTCTATACAGTAGTTCCTTCCTCCATACTTGCCCCCCTCCCTAACCCTAACTCTAACCCTTCCCTCCCCCCCATTATGTGTCAACCTCCACTTATTAGCGATATCATTCGTCCTTTGGCTTTTTGAGATTGGCTTATCTCACTTAGCATTATATTCTCCAATTTCATCCATTTGCCTGCAAATGTCATAATTTTATCATTCTTTATGGCTGAGTAATATTCCATAGTATATATATACCACAGTTTCTTTATCCACTCATCAATTGAAGGGCATCTAGGTTGGTTCCACAGTCTGGCTATTGTGAATTGAGCAGCTATGAACATTGATGTGGCTGTATTTCTGTAGTATGCAGATTTTAAGTCCTTTGGGTATAGGCCAAGGAGTGGGATAGCTGGGTCAAATGGTGGTTCCATTCCAAGTTTTCTAAGGAATCTCCACACTGCTTTCCATAGCGGCTGCACTAATTTGCAGCCCCACCAGCAGTGTATGAGTGTACCTTTCTCCCCACATCCTCGCCAACACCTGTTGTTGCTCGTATTCTTGATAATCGCCATTCTAATTGGGGTGAGATGGAACCTTAGGGTGGTTTTGATTTGCATTTCTCTTATTACTAGAGATGTTGAACATTTTTCCATATGTTTGTTGATTGCTTGTAGATCTTCTTCTGTGAAGTGTCTATTCATTTCCTTAGCCCATTTGTTGACTGGACTGTTTGAATTCTTAACATTCACTATTTTAAATCTATTTTCTCTTTCATTGTCTTTGCTTTTAGTGTCATATCAAAAAATTATCTAATCCAAGGTCACAATGTTTTCTTCTTCTATGCTTTCTTCTAAGTGTTTTATATTTTTAGGGCTTACATTTAAAATGTTGATCCATTTGTGTTGATTTTTCTATATGGTGTGTATATGTGTATAAAAAATAAAAAAGTACTGGAAATGCAGCTCAGTGGGGAAGTGCCCTTGTGTTCCTAGCAACACACACACACACACACACACAACCAAACCAAACCAAAATTCTCTATGCTGTGCCTATTCTTCCTTCCTCCAAACTCCTGGCAACCATTAAAATTTTACTGTCTTTGTCATTTTGCCATTCCCACAATGTCATATGGTTGGAATATGGCATACAGTCTGGTTGACTTCTTTCATTTAGTAACATACGTTTACATTTCTTTTATGTCTTTCATTGGTCTGATCGTTCATTTCTTCAATGCTGAATAGCAAACCATTGTCTGGATGTATCACAGTTTACTTGTCAATCTACCTAATGAAGGATATCAGGGTTCCTTCCAAGTTTTGGCAAATGAATAAAACTACTATGAAAATCATGTGAAGGTTTTTGTGTGGACATTAGCTTTCAGCTCTTTTTGGTTAATGCTAAGGGGCATGACTGCTAGATCAAATAATAAGAGTATTTTTTTTTTTTTTTTAAGAAACTATCAAATCATCTCTTCCCAAGTGGCTATACCATTTTGCATTTTCCCCAGCAACCAGTGAGTGTCTTTATTCATCCTTATCTTTTAAAAAATATTTTATTTATTCTTTTTAGTTATACATGGCAGTAGATTTCATACATATATGGAGTATAACTTCCCATTCTTGTGGTTGTACATGATGTGGAGTTAGACTGGTTGTGTATCCATAGGAAAGTAATCTTTACCAGCATTTGGTGTTGATTTTGTTTCAGATTTGGGTCATTCTACTTGTTGTGTAGTGGTATTTCTTTGTTGTTTTAATTTGCAATTGTTAATGACACATGAGATGGAATATCTTTTCATGTTCTTACTTGCCATCTGCATATCTTTGTAAGGTGTTCATTTCTTTTACCCTTTTAAACATAAGATTATTTTCTTATCATTGAACTTTTAAGATTTTTTTGTGTATTTAGGATAATGATTCTTCATCAGATATGTCCTTTAGTAATAGTGCTCAAGTATGGAAGGAGAGGAATTGTTCTGGAGTACTGAGATCAGGTTTCAGTCGTCTGGTGAGCCTGTGCCTGGTACTGTACTCCACCAGTGCTTCACAGCCCCTGCCCATCTCTAGGAGGTACCAGACAGCTAGTGATAACTGAAATTGGGTGTGTCCCTTTCCCCACGAGGAAAGCTAAAGGAAGCTGGAAATGGGTGTTCTTCTCCCTGCTGGCAGGTTATGTTCCGATTTAACCCCAGAAATACAGGTTGTGATATAACAGTTTCTTCTGAGGGCAGAATTATTAAGAAGCGTAGAAAGTTCTGGCATATTTCAAAAAGGTTCTTTCCCCTTTCTGCAGAATCATAAGGAGCTATTCACTGCTATTCACTGTGAACTCCTGGAGGCAAAACAACTCACAAGAGAGTGAGTGTCCCCTATGATTTAGTCCCCTTGGAGTTCTTAACTCTGAACTGTCCACGTTAAGCTTCTAGTAATTTGTCAATTCTAGTTCAGGTTTTCCTGCTCCAGCACTAGCTCCTGTGGAGCTGTGGGCCTCTCAGTTGTGATTCTGTGTGTCAGCCCGTCCATCTCTCTCATGTTTAAGGCAATGCTTTGCTTGTGACCTCACTTCCACGAGGCATGGACATCTTTTTCAGTTCATTTAACTTTTTACTTGATCCAAAGCAATGGTGACTCTAAGGTACTTACATGCCAATCTAAAGCTGGAAATGTCCTTTAATTTTTTAATAATGTTTTATAATTTTCAGTGTGCTAGTTTTGCCATTTTGATTAAATGTATTCTAACTACGATCTTCTTTTTGATGCTATTGGAAATGGAATTTCATTTAAATATGAATGTCATCCTAGTACCTCCAGCTGTGATGGTTCCTGATGAGAAATCAGCTGTTAACCTTATTGATGATCCTTTGTACACACTGCTTTTCTCTTTCTGCTTTCAAGATTTTTTTTTGATGACTTTTGACAGTTTGATTATAATATATCTAGGTATGAATCTGAGTTTATCCAAGTTAGAGGTGCTGAAATTCTTGGATATGTGATTTATGCTTTTCATCAAACTTGAAAGTTTTTTCAGCCATTATTTCTTCAAATATTTATTCTGCATTTTTTTTTCTCTATTCTGCTTCTAGAACTCCCATTATGTTTGTTGACACACTTGCTGGTGTCCCTGAGCTCTCTGAAGTTCATTTTCTCTCTTTTCTTTCTTTCTTTCTTTCTTTCTTTCTTTCTTTCTTTCTTTCTTTCTTTCTTTCTTTCTTTCTTTCTTTCTTTCTTTCTTTCTTTCTTTCTTTCAATATAGAATCTCTATTTAGCTGTCTTTTAAAAATTGATATGTTTTTGTTGATGTTCTCTGTTAGTTCTCATACTTTAGAATCCTTTAGTCCTTTAGACATGGTCTCCTTTATTTCTTTTAACATATTTCAAATGACCAATTTAGAATATTTGTTATTTAACTTTAATGTCTAGACTTTTTCAGGGACAGTTTCTATTGAACCCTGTGGTTTTAGAGCCACATGCAAGAAATCATTGCCAGACCAATGTCATATAACTTTTAACCTCTGTTTTCTTCTAGAAGTTTTACAGGTTTATATCTTACATTTAAGTCTTTAATCTGGTTTGAGTTGATTATTGCTTAAAGTGTGAGGTAAGTGTTCAATTTCACTTTTTTGTGTGTAGATAGCCAGCTTCCCAACACCATTTATTGAGGAGATGATCCATTCTCCACTGGGGGCCTTGGCACTACTCTAATCCCCCTGCCTCAGCCTTCTGAGTAGCCATTGTGCCTGTCTAGTCATTTATATTTTTATTAGCAATAATAATAAAAGGTGTTAAGATAAATAAACTACTCAAAAATTTAACACATCATTTACTTTACTCATAAAGAAATTATGCTGACCTTGTACTCTTCTTAACATCACTGTCTGCCTGTTCCTCTCCTTTTCGTTAACATCAATAGTAGAGGAAGACATTTAATGTATCCAAGGCTTAACACAGTCTGTGATGGAAAAGCAGTCTATTAACAATTAACAGAGATGGACAGAAGCGACTTTGCCACTTAACCATATTGTGTGACAAACATTCTTGGGAGTGTAGGAGGCAGAGAGGGATAGTACTGAGTTACAGTTACATAGGATTAAGAAGCTTTGGTGTGGTACTGCATAGTAGACTGAGTATACATAACAATTATATACTTCATGAAACAAGAGGAAAGGGTATTGAATGTTTTTATCATGAAGAAATGATAGGTGATTTAGGTTATAGATATGTTCAACCTGGTTTATATATATACATATGTCACATGATGTAGCAAGGAGCATGGGTTGAGTTTTTTGTCTCATTAATTTGAAAAATAAAACCCACATACAAAGAGTGAGAGCAAAGTTACAGCATTTATTACAGTAATAGGAAGAAAGCAGAGCTTTCAAAGAGGGAGGTGTCCCAAGAGAGAGATATCAAAAAGTGGATATTGTCTAGGGTTTATATAGATCTACAGGTTTAAGGAAGTCAGCCCCCTGCCCAAGCCTGGGGTGGTATTCAGTGTCCATGAGGTAATCATGCAGTCTTTAGTCCAATCAAAATATCAACCAGGCATTCCTTCTTTGGAGAGTTACAGACTTCAGTCATGCAAGTCCTGATTTAAAGTTAGCATTTTTGTAAGTTTCTTAGAAAATATCTGCAGCCAATGTTTGCAACTCTGTTGCTCAGGAAGTTACCCAGGGGTTCATCTCCTTATCACCCAGCCTTACCTCTTCCTCCTTATGTCAGTGGTACCCAGTTATTATGGTACCCCATTATAAATCATGTACAATTTTTGTTTTTATGTATCACTTAAATGTTGTTTAATGACAGAAATACATGCTGAGAAACATTTTACTAAGTGATTTCATCACTGCGCAAAAATTCCTGTGCATACTTCCACAAACTAGAATGAACTGTGATGTCACTAGATGATATGATCTTTATGGGACCACTGTTGCATATGCAGTTTGTCACTGACACACTGTTATGTGGCATATGACTCTATCTATACTAAAGTATATGAATAGCTGTATCTATATCAATATCTATATTATTGACTGCATAGAGCTCTACTAGCTTGAACAAGAATTATTTTCTACATAATCTAAAGTTCTGCCATGAAATGAGAGGGAGTGAGGTATGAAAAATGGTGGAATGAGACAGACATCATTACCCTATGTACATGTATGATTATATGAATGGTTTGAATCTGCATCGTGCACAACCATAGAAACGAAATGATGCGCCCCATTTGTGTACAATGAATCAAAATGCATTCTGTAAAAAATTAAAAGATAAATTAAAAAAAAGAATGATTTTCTTGGAAAATATGCTTCTGTTTCCTACTAAGAGTGAGAAAGAATTTTCTTTAGCTTTGAGTGACTGACAGCAAGGTTCATGACCTGGGCCTGGGATTTAGGAAGGTGAAGACTGTGGGATGGTTTCTCTCTCTCTCAATCTCTCTCTCTCTCTCTCTCTCTCTCTCTCTCTCACACACACACACACACACACACACACACGCACATGCCAGGCATAGCTTTACCACTTAGTTGCATTGTATCAAAAGTACACATAAGTATATGTTATCTACTTTTCAGTTAAAATCTTTTTGCCTGCTTCCTATCTTTTCCTTATGGTGTCAATGCTGAAATATGCAAAATCTCACCAGATTTAGGAGAAACTGCAGAGAGGTACTCTGATTTAAAAAAAAATATAAGAACCTTATGTGCATTAATGTTTTTCCTGGCACATTTAAAAAGTACATGGTTGTGCCTTTTATATGTATAGTGACCACAAAATCTGTCATCAAAATTGATCCAGTTCTGAAAGGTAAAAGGAAAATGACTGATAATTAAGAATAGGCAGTAGATGAAAGTTGGAACTGTTGCTGGTTGAGGCATGTGGTCATGTTACCTACAGAAGGTAATCAACACATTTTTAATATTCATTTTGTAATTTTACTGGAAAATACAGTTGGTATTGCATGTGTCTTCCTGTACCAACCCCTGTTGTCTGATGAACATGGTGGTGGAATTCCCTTCCAGTTTATGCAATTCTGAAGAAAAGGTCTCAGGAGTGTTTCCATGTGTTCCTTGCAAGACAGCCTTGGGTGTGGGCTTTTCCAGCAATGTAATACATGAATTTGAAATCTAAGGTACTCAGGGATGTACTTCCTAAGGCAGGTAGTTTTTCTGGATCAGATAAAAAGCTAGAATTTCAAATCCTTGAAAATTAATAATAATTTGACTTCCTGCAGGCCTGGAGTCTGTAACCCATGGCTCATATTTATCTATCAACCCAGATCATAGGCAATGTAAAAATAGCCAATATGAGGAATTCCAAATACTCATGATAAAGTTGGCTTTTTGGTACTAGCATTTCTTTCCTCAAGAAAACATAAACATTAGGTTCCTCGGCTTGCCACCAGGATCCTTTAAATGCACTGTTTTAATGACTTGATAGATATCTGCTAGCTCTACTTGGATAGGAAGATTTTTTTGTGAAATGTGAACAAGGTCTTCTTTTGCTTCTTTTATTGATGATAAGACTTGTAGTCTAGGGTAGGAGTTTTAGGAAGCTGAACCAGACCATAGGGCCTAGAGTGCTGTATTGGTTTCTCGCCCCTATTATAGCAAAGGACTACAAAATTAGTGGCTTCAAGTCACATGAATTTACTGTCTTATAGTTGTGAAGGTCATAAGTCCTAAACTGGTATCATTGGGCAAAAATCGAGATGTCAGCAGTGCTGCTTTCCTTCTGGGGGTCTAAGGGAGCATTGGAATCCTTACCTTTCCAGCCTTTAGAGGCTGCCTGGGTTTCTTGGCTCATGACCCTCTTTCTGTACCTTCAAAGCCAGCAGCAGCAGGAGAGTCCCTGTCATGCTGCCATCTTTCTGGATCTCTCATTCAACTCCTCTTCCTACTTAAAAGAACACTGAGATTACACTAGACCCAATGGTATAATCCAGGTTCACCTCCCTGTTTCAAGGTCAGCTGGTTAGCAACACTAATTCCACCTACAGCCTTAATGCCACTTTCCCATGTAAAGCAATGTATTCACACATTTCAGGGATTACGAAATAGACAGACATCTTTTAGTGTCAATTATTCTGCCACAATTACCCAGGGGCAATGGATCTTTCCTGAGAATCACATTCTGTTTTTTTGCCTAGTTTTACTAATACTGTTCTGGAACTCTCTATAGAACCATCTCTGTCTTTTACATCTTCCCTGCCTGTTATCTTTGCTACTTCTCACCTTAGGCAATAATTTTCCAATAAATTAATAACTACATGAGTCATATAAAAAGATAATCATCCTGCCAGCTTTAGAAGGAGTAAAAATTACTGTGCACTGAAGTGACCTCAGCGGGCCTTATGCAGTGGGTTGGCCTTATGGAAGAATGACGGATGTGCAGGGGAATTTTCCAGAGGAAATATCTTGGGATAAATGAAAAGATCTCAACTTGTTAGGAAGGGCTGATAAGAAAGGTGGTTAGAAAGTGGTCAGGTCCTGGCCAGGGAAATAGTGTAAAGTAGTAAGGAGATGATTCTGTAGTCTATTGAGTTACAGTCTAGTTATTTGGGACTTGACGTGTGGACTTGCTGGTTCAGGAGAGCAGCATGTACGCTGGCTGTCTGGGGAGCTTGCGATTATGTAGTTTTCTGATCAACCTTATACTGCCTGTGAAGAGGAACTTTAAGGCCGAGTCCCCAGGTATGGAGTGGACAGTCATTGGGTCTGTGGCCCCTCAAAGGACCTGCAATGCAAACCATCTTCAGATCCACCCTCTTTGCAACACCTCAACCAAAGAAGTTCCAGTTCAGCAACTAATAGTCCTTGAAGAGCAATTTAAATTTTGACTTCAGTCTTGAGAAAAAGCCAAAGAGGGATTAGCTTCATTGCACAGAGCCATGTTTTCAGTCCCCGCTCTCTCTCTGTTTCTATACAGTGTCCCTTTTCTGTTCATCCTACTTCCCAACTCCCCAGTCAGATGCTCATTTTGGGTCACATAGACTCCTTGCTTTCTTGACTTTTTTACTCTCTTTCATGTTCCTCTTCAGTTTGGTGAAAATCCAGCTGGACTCTTGCTTCTTGATCCAGGAAAGCAAAGCCAGCTTCTTCTTGTAGGTGGCAGGGGAACAGACTATGGACACTCATACGTTAATATGTTCTTCCTGCCACATTTAATTCTTTCAACTTAGAGAGGGAGCAGGGAGGCCAGGACTGGCGGGTACTGCAGGGCCACTGGAGGGCAGTCCCCAGGCGGCTGTGACCTTCTCCCGGCTAATGGAATCAGTGTTGTGAAGCAGCGAGTCTCCACAGAAGCGAAACCAAAGCCATCACAGATAGGGCTGAAAGAAACAGCGGAATCTTGCTGGGGTTTCATTTAAATGGATGCATTTTACAAATATTGGATTTTTAGCTCACTCGAGAAACAATTAAACCCCATCTCTGATTGTACATATTAAATTATAACAGTGGTGAGGCAAATGAAGAGGTGCTTAGTAGACTTAAGTAAAGAATTAATAGAACAGAAATTGGTAGCATAAAATGAGTGCCATGTCGATCTAATCTAATGGTGCATTACCCACAGCACCAAAATAGATACAGTAGTCATTGTGCATAGCTTCCCTGTAGCATCTGATGGCTGAAGGTCTCAGAACTTTGCAAATTACACCTCTAAAGTAATTAAGTCTCTGCCTGGAAGTGGGAGTGGGGGAAGGAAGGAGAATTCATCTGTAAAATAGAACACAAAGATTTTTCTTTTCTCTGTCTTTTTTAAAAATTGGTAGAAAGGTTTTCTCTCTTTTCCCTGCATGCAATTTTATGAAGCTGACAGTTGACCAGCAGCATTGGCCTGGTTTTCTTTGGGAACCACCATAGATCCCATCTATCCGTGGTATGTTTTCCAACAACCCTTCCAGAAGTTAGTGCCACTTTGACCTAATGAAGCACCCATACCAGCAGGAAAATACTTAAGTACCTGATTAGTAATCTTAACTCCCTGATCAGATTCTTGTCTCTGAGAATATGGACCCCATTTTATTTTTATTTTTATTTTTTTTTCATTTTCTAAAGTACCCAGCCTGGTGTATTTCACCTAACTGGTGCCACAAGAAACATTTAAAATATTTAATAAGTGGTGCAAATGATGTACCAACCAATCAGAATAGATGCTGGAGACTAATTCCATGCCTTTGCAAGCCTATAAAATGTCAGCCCTGCAGTGGCGCAGAATCATCTATTGACTAATAAGACAGATCCAGACTATGACCTATTTATTTTGGGGCAAAAGATATTGCCAATATGGTTAATATGATTGGAAAAGTATAGTATCTTTATTTTATAAATGGACATTTCCCTGAAAGACATAGAGTTACAAATGACACCGAAGTGCTGTGCTACTTACATTATGATGACATTAGTAATGACAATGTTACAATTTCTGTGGTCCTTTATGAATTAAAAAAAGTTTCCATCCACCGTTTCATTTTAGTTTCTTAGAAACTCTGAGAGAAATATGGTAGTACTAGTATCCCCATATTATATAGAAGGAAACTGATCCTCAGAAAGATTATGCCCTATGCTTTGTGCCATGAACACACACACACACTCCCACACCCCACATTCTGTGAACCATAAAAGATAAAATATATATATCTCCAGAGCAGAAGGTCCAGAGAGCTGAACTGTCATGGGGTTGTTTATAAAGAATGATTTTATGACACTTGCTGGTAAATGGATGGAGACTATTATGCTAAGAGAAATAAGCCAATCTCCCCAAACCAAAGGTTGAATGTTCTCTCTGATAAGTGGATGCTAATGCACAACAGGGGGTGGGAGGAAGAATAGAAGTTCAATGGATTAGACACAGGAGAATGAAGGGAAGGGAGGGGGGACAGGAATTAGAAAGACAGAGGAATGAATCTGACATCACTTTCCTATGTACATACATGAATACACACAGTGGATCTCATCATCGTGCGCATCCACAAGCCTAGGATCCTAACTAGAATAAGGTGTACTGCATGATTGTATAAATATGTCAACATGTACTCTACTGTCATGTATAACTAAAAAGAACAGTTAAAAATATAAACAATGCAATACACTGAAAGTTTGGAGGATGTGCAGAAATAATGGAGTTCATCTCATGCCTGTGAAGTTTCTTAGCAGAAGTGCATTTAGAGCAGGAACTTTTGAGATAGTCTAAACATCAGGACTTTGTTAGTGTTCCCCACCCCCGTCAGCAGGGCTACATTACAAGACTCCCGCTCCCACACCCCCCATGAATATGTGAAACCACAGATAGTACCAAACCCTGCATACACTGTTTTTTCCTATTCATACGTATCTAGGATAGAGTTAAATTTATAAATTAGGCAAGTAGGAGATTAAGAGTAACTGATAACAAACTAGAAAAATAATAAAAATACACTTTATAAAATTGCCAGCATCACTACTCCAGTGACTCTTTGGAGTCATTATTAAGTTAAATCATGGTTACTTGAACACATGCATTGTGATACTGCTATGGTTGATCTGATAATCAGCTGCTAAGTGACTAATAGATGGGTAGTGCATACAGTGTGGATATGCTGAACAAAGGAATGATTCATGAAATGGTGTGGTATGGCATGAGATTTCATCACACGACTCAGAACAGTATGCAATGTAAAACTTATGGATTGCTTATTTCTAGAATTTGTCTTTTAATATTTTTAGACCATAGTTGACTAGGGTAACTGAAACCACAGAAATCAAAACCATGGGTAAGTGGTGTGTGAGTATGTGTGTGTGTATCTAATGCATATATTTATACTTAACGTACTTGGCTTTAAAATTTATCCTGGAATTTCAGGAGGGCCTTTGAATACCCTGAAACTGTATCCACATAGGCAGAGATGTGAAGTTCTCTGAGGAATTAATTCTCATCTTTTATCAGATTTTCAAAGAATTTGTCATCCAAAAGAGTTTAAAAAATCACTCCTTTGGAGAATCACAATTATTTAACTGAAATTATCAATAGGGTAATATAACTGATTATTAGGATTACCACTGATAATTTGTAAACTCATAGTGATGTGTAAGTTTAGGTATTTCATTGACCTATGCACGTCTCATGACTTGGGAATAGAGTATAATCTTTTATTCCAGATCTTTTCTGTGTTATTTTTCTATTTCTACTATTTCATGCTTCTTCCATCTCCTTTTCCCTCAGGGCTAGCTTCTCAATCCTCTGCATCTCTAAGTAACTTTTCCTCTTATGACTTAGGGTATCGGAGAGCTTCAGCGACCCTCTGGGGGAGTCTGTGGCCCACCATGAGCTTCCTCCTCTGTCAGTGCCATCACCAGGCCTCTGGCTCTCACCTCTTTCTTCCAGTGCACCTTATGCCCAAGAGTAGAATTTATTATTATTATTTTTTTACTATATCTATATAGTCCAAGTCATTAATTTAACAAATGATCGCCTTATTGGTGACAGTAACATATTGATTGACTTAGTTTTCAAGTGGGAAGTAATAAAGCTTAATGGCCCTCGTTTGATTATTCCTTGTTAACAGGTGGAACCAAGCAGGATCTGGATAAGACTGAGAACTGGGGCCTTTGGGTTTCATTCCAGCTCTATCACATGCCCTCGGTGTGGCATGCAACCTCCACTCACCTCTGAAATGGCCTCAATTGTAAAAGGTCCTTTCTGAAATACCATTATATGATTTTTTTAATAGGCCACCCAGGCAGAGAGACCATCATTTTGGAGAGATGTCTTACAAATCAGAACTATTTTAGAGTTTCCAAAATGCTTGCTCCATCTATCGCTTAATCAGTGGTTTGTAAGAAATCACTGTGATTATCGCATCACAGGGCACCATTTTTACAGCTTCTATTAAGGAGGGAAGCCAGGCTGTGACTGGGCAGGCCCAATAAATCATTTGTATTGGGAATATATTTGTCAATTTTCCTGCAGATTGTGTAATTATTGCATCATTTCATTTCCAGTGCTCATAAGTAGGGATTAGAGCTGACATTTGGTAATTGAAAGAGTATTCTCTCTTTCAGAGCATAGTTAGCAGTAATTGTTAAGAACTGTATTTCTCTCTGAAGGAGTTTCCTCTGTTGGCCGCCTCAGCATTCCTTGATGTTTACATGATCTATTCTGGGTGGGCTCTTTGGAATATGTAAGACCACCACTGCTACAACCCTCTTAGAAGGACCGGGTTATTATTTGTTGTGGAAAGTGTGTTCAGTCAATTTCTGAGATGTCAAGAGACAGAGAGTATAAGTATTTTAAATCTGAAGTGAGTTGATGTATCCCTTTTTCAGATCAGCGGGGGAAAGGGACGATGGGTTCTTTCTCCTGATTGCTTACCCCTCACCCACCAGCTCATTCAGGGTCAGCATTCACTGAGCCCTCAGGATGTGCCAGACCCAGTGCAGACTCACATATTCATCACAATGACTCGAGGGGCATACATGTGACAGGGGTGTCCCACCCCATTGGCTTCTAGTCAGGGCCCTGCCCTTTCCCCTGTATTTGACTCTATGGTTTCACACACAGATACTGCACTTGGACAGATTTATTTTCTCATTACTGTTAGTGATTTTCTAGCTACAATGGCATTAGGTTTAATTGACAGTTTCCCCAATGCTATTTATATCATCTAGCTATACATATGCACAAATGGGCATATACACTTTCCTCCCCAGGTATAATCACAGACACATGCGTATACACGGTCTTCTCTTGGTAGCTGAGGGCAATTGACACCAGGATCCTCCCACATATACCTAAATCTGCAGATGGCACAGTATTTGCATATAACCTATGCACATTCCCCCTGTATACTTTAAATTATCTCTAGACTATCTATAATACCTACCACAGTGTAAATGCTATGTAAATTGCCTTTATACTCTATTATTTAAAGAATAATGGCAAGAAAAAGTCTACACATGTTCAGTACAGATGCATTTGGTTTTCAAACTGTGGTGAAATCCACAGACATGGAACCTCTGGATGCAGAGGGCTGATTGTGTCTCATAGAAGCCCTGCTGTGTACATGTGCATGACACACACACACACACACACACTTATTACCAATTAATCCCCTATAGTTTTAAACAGTTTCCTGAGATCCTGTTTCTGTCCCTGGGCCGTGGCTCCTTTTGTGTTCCTAGCAACCCCCTCCTGTCCCTTCCATCCCATTTCTTGAGCAGCATATCCCTACCTCTACATCTTCTACTTCCTGCTAAGTAAGCATGGAAGCTTGCAGGGCTGAGGGGTTAAGACCAAATTCTCTGCCTGCATGTGGGCAGAATGTTTAGGCAGATGGAGGATTGGGGTAGGGTTGGACCTGGAACCTGATGGTGGGGTCCTGAGGTTGCTGCTGGACTGACATGACAATCTAAAATTTTCCACTCAGAAATCCAGGGGCAGGGCTGGCCCAGCCACTCAAGGTGGGGTGCAGACCTGGGGATATATGGAAAAGAATCCTTTGCTGTTACTTCCACTCCTGCCTTGCCCCTCCCTCTCCAGAAATTTTCCTTGTTGACCCAGCAATATTGACATGAGATTCCTAATTGTATAATTTTTTAGAGACAATCACCTCTCTACTGAATGGCTGATGCCAGAAATTCCCTTTAAAGTGAACTAAGTCTGGTGCCTAATCTCAGGTTTAAAAATAAGAGGGGGATGTGGGTGACCTGGGAGAGGGACAAAGTAGCTTTCGTATACATCCAGGAGCACCATGGAGTAGCCTCAGAGGAACGAGCGGGGTCTGGGGAGAGTGACCTCATCTTTGAGCCACTACGTAGCCTCTACCAAGCCACCACCTTACTGTTTTACTTTTCTTAATTGAAAAATGAAGGGGTTATATTGAAAAAACTAACAGCCCTTCCAGTGCTAACTTGCAGCTATGTGTATTATGACAAATTGACAATGAAAATATATTCAGGTTTTAATGGGGGTGAGAATGGATGGGTACACAAAGAAAACATCTTGAATAGGACCCAGATGAAGGAGGGACACTGGATTTAAGGTCTGTCCTGCTTACTTGAAACTGGTGAATCAAAGCATTGTCTAGAGGTATGGTAGGTTGAATGCAACTGTGCATGTTCCCCCTTCCATGGAGATATGGCTGCCAAAGTTTGATGGTGGCAGAAGACCTGCAAAGATGAGAAAGAGACAAGGAAAATATGCTGGTTCACAATTTCATTTAGTTTTCTGGCTGCATTAAGTTAGGAGTCATAAGAATTGCAGATACATGACTCCTGCCTAGTGAAATCTCACAAGCCGTGTGACCATGGGGAATCTACTTAACCTCTCTGAGTTTCAGATGATTTGTCTATAGAGTGTAGATAATGAGTCTTACCTGTAAGAATGCATGAGGTGAAGTATGCAAAAGCACCAATTATCGAACAGAGAACACAGGAGATACTTCTGGTTGCTGCCCAGACCCTTGAACCAAGATTGCAAATTCCTTGGAGCAGAAAACATGAATGAATAACATTTATCTCTGTTGGTGCTTGGGAAGCCTTTGCTTTTAAATATTCCTGCTTGCAGGAGGCTTTCTAAAGGTCAGTTCTTCACAGCTTGTTAAGAAAGTTGATTAAATCATCTGTCAGTTTGGGAAGGAAAAAGGCAGATGGATTTAAACAGCACCCTCCCTCCCAATGAACATTTTCTTTTAAAACATCAAGATGAGGCTGTGGAGTTGCCCATGTTATTATCCAAAGGAGATCATAGTGGCGGTGCTGGGCTGTGGCTCTGGCTCTGATGGTTTGCTTCTTGTTCATGCCCAGCTATTAGCCTTGCTTCTGTCACTGCCAGTTACTGGGGAATCCATCATGCCAGTGACTCTCAGGGGGGCTTCATTTCTGCTTCCCGAGGAGGAGTGGCAGGGGGCAGATAGCTTCAGGAGGTGAGCAAATTGGATTGATCACTGTCTGCAGACAGGGTGAGAGCTTCCATCCCAATCATGCTGGCAGGACCGCCTGGCTGTCTGATCCACTCAGCGGAAACCCAGAGAGAAAGAACAGGGTCAGGATTCCATATGCTCACCTAGAAGTCTAGCAGCATTTCTGCACTGGTCTTCAGAACCATGAAAAACATCTCTAGTACTATAAAAACTCTCACAAATATTATAACCAAATTTCTGGATTATGTGCTTTTCTCTATAAGAGACATGTAGGAATCCATCTCTGTGTATTTATGGATGTGGTGTCTGATATACATTGAGATGCTAATTGCTTTATTGTTTTTCTTTTTGTGCTTTTCTTCACGCAGACAACCAGTCAGCAATTCATTCCTTTGGGAGGCCTACATTTCATGGCAGAAAGCAGAAGTAACCTGTTAGTCCTATTGTTCTTTGGGTTTTAAAATGTGTAATTAATTGCTTAGGAGATCCTATAGGGTTTGTTGAGGAGGGAGAAGGAGAGAAATGAGTTTGGAGGTAGGGCTGAGAATTCTGGAGAAGTAAAAGAGATCACAGAACTCTTTCCCACAGAGCCCACTAGGCTGGAGGAGGAGGAGAGCTTTGTTGGAGGTGCTGATTTGCTCCATGCATTTACTTTATTATTCGCAGATGTCCACTTCCTGGTCTATGATCTGTTTTCTCCTTCCTGAGGCCAACAACATTGGCTTCTCTCAAGAACATAGGCATTACCTAGTCCTCCTGTTTCTGGTATACAGTGGTTTTGTGAAATATGGAATTTGTCATACTGCCAAGGGAGAATTCTCATTTTCCAGAAGAATCAGGGGGTCTGCCTCTCATAGCACTGAGCATTATTGGGGAGACTAGAACTGAAGAAACTCTTTTAAATCCTTTCAAAGTAGGATTTTGCTTTAAGGTGTAACAAATAATAGGAGTATTACAATGCTTTCTCTGGGTGCTAGCATTTCATTTTTATTTCACTTTTATTGAATATTCAATAAAAGAATATGACACCCTTTCAAATGGTGTTCTTGTAACCTACTGCTATGAAGCTAAATGAAGACAGATAGCACATCTGTGCTATCAGAACAAGAAGCATGAAACGAATTCTCGGACTTAAATATTTCCTGTATCAAGCAGGTCCCAAGTACACAACATTAATTGCCTCGGTTCCTGATATTAGCTCAGTAATTTCACTAGGGTATTGCTCTGCATTCTGCCTTTCAGCACTTGTGTTTTAGAGTATTCATGAACTTGAATTGATGCTCTAGGCTTTTAATAATACTGTTCCTTTCATTTGTTCCACAAAAATACGTGGGGAGCCTTCTCACTGCCAAACATTGAGTCTACCTGGCAAGGCAGACTTGGCTCAAATTAGCCTAAGGATCCTGTCTAAGTTCTGTGGTAGAACTGGGCCAAAGGTGAGATGATGGTCATCTAATCCAGGCTTGGGGATGGTGTGGGAAAGACTTCCTAAAGAGAAGTAGGAGTATCTAAAGGATGTCGGGGAAGGAAAAGGGGGCAATAGCATGTTAGAGAGAGAGGTTTGCAGCAGTTGGACATGACTATTGGACTCAGTTTTAAAACACAGAATCCATAATTTTTGATTGAGTAATGTGTGCAATATACACCTCTATCCTAGTACTGGCATCTCCCACGTTTATGAAACAGACACTTTCAATTAAATTTTACTTCTTTTCCATAGAAGGAGTAAAAGTATTCTGAAAAAAAAAATAAACAAAGATGTATGCAAAAATACACCACTTAACACTTTTGATTGATGATTATATAATTTTATCTGGAAAGTTACAGAAATTGCTACCTCCCAATCCCCTACCTTCAGGGAAATCCAGTTTTAGGAGTCTCCTCTCAACCTTTCTATTCTCCCATTGGTGTCCCTTCAGGCTGCTGGAGCAGTATGATCTTGCCTCTTGCTCCTGGTCCAGCACAAGACTGAAGAAAACCTTTGATTTCCTGATGGAACTCTTCCTTGGACCATCATGTTTCCAAGTGCAAGAATCATGCTAGCGGAGTATTTTAAACGCAACAGAGTTGTCAGCTAAAACCAATATGTTCGTTGAATTTGGCATTTAGGAGGCCACTGCTTGGCTCAAGCAGATTTTGAGAAGCCATATTGAGGGGTTAAGAAATGAATGAGAACTGAGAAAACAGAAATCATTATTGGAATCTTCTCAACTGGAATTTGGTTTGATGTAGGGCAGTGGAGATGGTGGATGCAGGGTTCAATAGGGCTATAGGGAAAATAATAATACATATTTCCCATGCAACACGTTGCACCTTTTTATGCTTTTACACCTGAAAGTCAATCAAAAAAATTTGATACATTTAATTTACCTCCAAGTATCCATTGCTTCCCAAACAGAAAAACTTCAACACACACCATATATACTTTACAACCAGGAAGAAAATGCAGTTCATTTTTTCTTCCTTCCAAATCATGAAGAGCAACACTTTGGGAAAATCCTTGTTACTGTCATCTTGCAGAAACAGGCTGTCGCTCTGCAAATGGGCATCGTGTTGTTACAGGCATTTGTGCTGTCTGTGCACATGCAGAGGCCCTGGGATTCCTATTTCCAGAGTCTGCCTGTCATCTCTTATGGGACCTTCACACATCAGTGGCACCGATTATCTCATGTCACAGCTCATCAGTTGGCTTAACTCCATAGGAATGTGAAATTGCCTAACAAGCCTCCAGATGTGAATGGCTCCACATTGGCCCACTCACACAGGATGGTCTCCAGTCTCATCTGTTCCCGTGAAGCAGCCGCAATGCTCAGTTATTAGACGAAAGCTGCTTTTAGTGCTGTGGTTTGGCTTTCCCAGTTGAGAAGGGTCCCCTTCCTTTAATTCCTGGGTTGAGTTTCTTTCAGGAAGTACACCCCTCCTACAGCACCCCGCCCTGCCCTCCCTCTCACCCTGTAATCTATCATCCCATTCCCTAAAACTGGCCAATCTGGCAATTTGACAAAATTATTTGAAGTATGGTTTTTAAACTGTGTTTGGAGTGATAGAGTATCATCGAAAGCTTGGAACCTCAGGTAGACATAGTGAGAACACCTGTGTATACATGCCCAACGAATTTTGCATTTCCTTGATATACCTGTGCTCCCTTGATGCAGGGTCTTTGGTGATCTGCTAGCTGTCAATGGTAATGACTGTGGTCAAAACTGTCCCCTTGAAAATGTGCTCATTCTATGAAGTACCTGCGCTGTGGTGCTTGTGAAGATGAAAAAATGTTGGCCCCACCCTTACTTTAAGTGAGGAAAGCAGTAAGGCAGAAACCTATAAAGTGTATCTGAGTTATATTTGCATATATTTTATAAAAGATTGGGGAGCTGGTGACATAGTGTCTTGAAGGAGGCCAGCGCAATTGGTCTAACTTCTTAGAGGAAGGAGACAGACATGCCAATATGAGGCAATGCTTTGCTCAATAACCCAGAGGTATCAGTGATGGCTGCTTCTGCACAGAGCTTATGTAACTATATTTCCTTATTTTCTGTATTCTTGATGTGGCAGCATTGGTAGTCTCACTGGCTGGAGAGAGAATGCCCCTCTTAGGACAAGCTAATTCTTAGAAAGAGGAAAAGGTTCACCATGGTGCATGCTTGCATATACACACACCAACCAATCCAGGAACACACTCTAAACTGGCTCCTGTCTGGCTTTTATACTCCAGGAGGTGATATTTCTCTGCTCTAAGTAGCCTGAGACAGGTCTCGGACAACCCTTATTGCCCCCAGCCTCTGGCATGATTCACACTAGCCAGGGCTACACTGTGTCCTCTGCCTGGTCTCACCTTTCCCATAGGAGGCCTAGTAAAGGCTGGGTCATGTTTTCCCCTCACCTCTTGGATCACTGACCAAACCTGGTATTTTCCTAGGTGGCTCTGTGTAGTGTGATATGCCAGCTCCCTGTTGGGAAATGTAAAGTCATATATTAACAAGTGAGACTTGTTCTGAGAAATGTGTTATTCAGACAAATGAGTTATTAACTGATTTCATCGTTGTGTGAACATTGTGTACTGTACTCACACAAAACTAAGATGACTATGACGTCACGGGGTCATGTAATCTTATAGAACCACCATCATACACAGCCTGTTTTTGATCAAAATGTCATTATGTGGTGCATGACTGTAACACAAATCTTCTTTCAATGGCATTAGCCTCTCCAGGCCATCACTGAGTCACCTCCACACATTAAAATCCCAGGGATGCATTTAGAGACAAAAGTGGGTTCTGAGGAAGAATGACACACCTGGAAAGGGGACGAGCTGGGGTCTTGGACCATCTGCTTCTTAGGGTTCCTGGGTGTGGGGTGAGCCTTTCTCTTTGTCATTAAATTCTTTACCAAGATTTGATTTCTACTGGTGGAATAGTATTCTATCTACATACAGACCATGCTTTATTTCATCAATTTCTTGATTCAGATTGATTTTATTATTTCAGTAATAAATATTTCTGAGAGCAGTACACTTTTAGATAAAATGTGAACATCCTTGTTTGCTTCAAAATTCTTAAAAGTAAAATTCCTGGATTCAAAGATGGTTTTTTTTTTATTGGCTGGGAGGTAATGAGTTGAGAAAAGACATAGTCCCTGACAAATTATAAAGGTGTCACCTATCTCTGGTTTTGCTAATGTTATTTAGTTGTAGAATGCATCTTAAAACGTGCTTTCCTAGGTAAGATACACAATTTCCACATTCTTCTCCTCTCCCCTCTCCTCTACTGGGCTAATTGCCAGTGAACAATTTTAAATGTTGCACATATTTTAATCTTTATAGTTAAATCAATTGATGTAATACATGGCCACTTCCCGCATGTTAATGGACACAGACAATAAAGTTGTTAGACAGGGGTTTTGTCATTGTCACTGCAGTTCTTTGAGTGTTTCAGCAGGCCTGTCACCATGCTTTGTCATAATCAACTAAATCATCATCCAAGATTGTGCACTGCTGAGTGAGCAGAGGAGGAAGGTGGCAACTGTGGTTGAAACCCTGGGAATGTGCAGAAGTCAGATGACGTGCAGGGTATGACTCTAATGGAAGCAGCAGATCTTTACTCGAAGTAGAGATGCTAGAACTTCTATGTGCAAGTGAATATACCCTCTTCCACAAAGGCACATTTTAGAGATGGGCCCCTGAGAGTGAAGTTGCTATTACATTTTGGGAGGGCAGTTGTGGCCTGCAACTCCTATAGCTACATTTTCTTGATACTCTTCAATGACAGTGAATATGTACTCCTTGAGAGTAGATTTGCTTATTGACAAATGTCATGTATCATTAGGAATATGGTCTGAAGTTCTGGGTCAAAATGAAATGCAATTTCAAAGGAAAAAACTATTTTAAAAAGTGACTCTAATGACAGTTCCCAAAGAAAATATTTCTAAAATGTTGTGGGAAATAGCCTGATTGGCATGAACCTGCAGGGTGGCAGACTGATGGCTCAGATGTATCACTTCTGGACACACAGACCTGCATGTGCTTATATGTTAATGTTGGCACAGGGCTCAGTGGTATGGACTGGTTGTCTGCTTGGGAATTCTTTGCTTCTGTTATCAATTTTAGTAAGTCAGAGAAAGTTTGAAAAGTGTCACAGCCAGCTTTATTCTATCCACCATCCATGTTTACCTCTGTAATTAGTGCAGAAGAACATCTCCTTTTTGGCAAGTAACCCAAATAGGGAAATCTAGTGGATGTGATTTCTTGACATTAGGAGAAGCTGGGTATGCTTAACAAAACTGTGAATATTATTTCTAGTTTTAGATCATTGTCTAAATGAAATGGATAGAATTAACTTTCTCAAGTATCACAGAAACCCAAGCATCCTGGGGAAGAAGAATTCATGAGGGAAGTGTGATGTACTACAGGTCTGAGAACTTGGGCTTGGGCTGATTGTGGCTCTTCAGGAAGCCATTGCATCATCTTCACTAGATGTATAAGTTACAGTGAAGTAACTGCTTCACTGTATTGTTGCCTGAAAGGATTGGTTGCATAGTCCAGACAGTATGGGGAAAAGTCTCAGTCTTGATTATCTTGTGGGCTTATTTTAAGCATCAGAAAAGGTAATGCAGATGAAAGACCTCTAAAAATGTCTTCTACTTACATTAGCATTAATAGGTTATGAGTTATCTCATGGAAAATGGGCTATTAGAATATTAAAAAAATCTTTTCAAAATCTAGAAAAGGTGCTAACAACTTAACAGAATTCAGATCAAGTATAATATAGGAGATGAGAATTGGTGATACAAGTAGTAGGTGTTATGGACTAAATTCTGCTCAGACATAAATCTCCTTCTTTAGTCTTTACCTTCTACTGACTGCTCATCCCCAGAATGGCTCAGCTCAGTACTTGGATTTAAGGTTGGGTTTGGGGATAGGAGGAGGGGGCTCCCCAAGGGAATCTACAGTTTTATTCATGGCGTCCCTGAGCCAGTTTTGTGACCTCATTGAGTGTATGCCTACATGGTACATTGCAGGACAGACTGAACTGCCGAAATTTTATGATGCAGGGAAGAACATAATGAAAGGGGGAACTACTCATTCATAACACAAATGTACACTGAGTCTTTACTATAAAGCTTAGCACTGAAAACTGGTACTTCAGTTGGGAGCATTAAGTAGGCAAGACAATCAATGCCAAGAAAAGTGAAGCTATTTTGAATGATTGGCCAATGGAAGTGGATAGGAGAAATTCTCTTTAATCTATCCGTCTCCATGGCTAGTGTCATCCACCATTTCAAACTCCATTGTTTTAGTCACCTTTGTGTTACTGTTACCAAAAGCTCTGACAAGAAAATTTTAGAGGAGGAAAAATTTATTTTGGCTCATGATTTTTAGAGGTTCAATTCATGGTCATCCAGATCCTTAGTTCTGGGTCTGAGATGAGAACATCATGGCACAAAGGTGTGGCACAAGGAAGCAACTCAAGATATGACAACTAAGAAGCAGAGAAAGAACTCTGCTCACCAGGGACTAGGAACCCCAAATGCAGAGTCTCTGTCCCTGGAGCATGGTAACAACAAGCATGTGACGAAGACACAACTAAGGAGGGAGATGGTGCAAGATAAGGTAGAGAGGGAGAAGGGACAAGACCGAGCTCACCTTGTGGGTCAGCTTAAAAGTTGCCCCAAAGGTGACCTACTTCCTCTAACCATGTCCTACCTGCCTACATTTACCACCTGGATAATCCATATTAGTGGATTAACCCACCAATTAGGTTACATCTCTCATAATCTAATCATTTCACCTCTGAAATTTTTTGCATTGTCTCACACATGAGCTTTTGGGGGACACCTCGTATCTAAACCACAACAACCTTCATCTTCTGCCTGGACGCTGAGTCTGCTCACTAATTTGCTCACAGTCATTCTGGCCCCACTTCTAGTGTGTTTTCCTCCCTTCATCTGTCTTTAAAAAAACCAAGGCTGATCATGACTCCTCCTCTATCTAAAACCCTTAGTCACTTCCCCTTGCTCATAAAAGCAAGGCAAAGCCAGGTTTTTTCCTGCCCCTTCTCTACCTCATCTTTCACCATCTCCCTCCTAAACTGTGTCTCAGCCACATGCCTGTCCTATTTTTTCATGCCTTGTGATGACTGTGCTCCTTGCATAGACAGGGACTCTTCAGGAGTTCCTTCTTCCTGGAGCACTCAACACAATTCATACTTCCCCAGTAAAGGATCCCTTCCTCTCAGAGTCCCTCCTAGACCTCCTTGCCTAGGTCAAGCCCACGATTGTGGGTCTTCCCTGTATTACCTTGGAAGCAGGTTTACAAGTTGGACTATGATGTTTGGTTGTGTTCTCTCCACCATTAAAATGTTAATTCCCTGATGGGAGGGGCCTTATTCATTTTGAATGCTCTTGATGATTAGTAGGCTCTCAAAAATATATACTGAATAAATAAATAGAGCAAATAATGAGGAAATGCCACTCTAAGATTGGACTAGAGAAATCTCAAAGGCACGCTCCTGACAGGGACATTGGAGAATCTTATAAGTAACTCATCAATCTGTCTGTTTACTTTTCTGCTCCAGGTGAGCAGAAATTCTTTTTTCTAATTTTGAATCTCTATATGTATCAGAGGTCATTGTGAACACGGGATATCCTGAATTTCTTTTATTAAAGCAGCTGAACTTCTGGTAGAAAAGAATCTTTTTCTATAAAAACAAATACTCTAGTTTGGATGTTATTCACTTTGACCTGCAAACCAAGAAAATGCCCACAACCTACTAGACCTACTTAGGGACTGGTTGGTGGTCCTTTGTCTTCTAAGCTGTTGCTGTTTTTTTTTTTTTTTTTGTCATTACACATAAGACTTGGAAGCCAATATGGATAATATAGAGTAAAATTCAAGTCCTGCAAGCAAATTTAAGTGTTTTCTTGTCAAATGTGCTTCTGTTCATTATTACAGAGCCATCATTGAAACAAAACAAGAGTCACTCCAGAAGCAGGTTTGAAAGAAATCCAAGATTATATTTCTGATAATAACAATCAGTTTTTCAGAGTCCCAGTCAATAGATTTTGACTCCCTTTATACTTTTTGAACAACATCCTTAACTTATTACTTATGAGTGATTTATTTTAAGAGATTACTACTTTGTACTAAGGACTCCAAGTTAGAGAATGTTTAATCATCTTCCACCCATATCATCAATCGCCAAGGCAGACTGTTGTTGGAGAGTACGCATTGCCTTTCAATAAAGCTTCTGAATGCTGGAGGAGATGTTGAAGGCAGCAGGTTTCAGGTTTGATATGGCATTTTCTCAGTTCCATAACCTTTTGCTGGTACAATTCAGTGGCAAGCAAGATGCTAGTCAAAGAGTGTAAGTAGGAATAGTAGAGAGATAGCAATTTGAAGTAACTTCTTATCAATTGTTCCACAGACATGAACTTCATAATATTCTCATGCTGTATTCTCAACTTTGTTGCAGATAGATTACACATAGTGGGTCCCCCAAAACTGATGGTTTAATGCTGTGAAAGCACCCAGCATAGTCCCTGATAGTTGAAGTAATACAAGTTGATCCCAAGTGCTGAGAATTTGAATCCGATGGCTGCTTCCTATGCCAATTTCCTCAAGCTTCATTTTAGAGAGTTTTCTACCTAGGAAATCATACCAAAGTCCTTTTCTCTTACAAATCAATTTCTCTAAAAATGGAAGCTTGCAGATTCGTATCTTTTTCAAGGCTTAACTTTGCTTCTAAAGAATTATGATTTGCTCTGATGAAGGAGACCTTACACATACAAAACTAATTGGAGACCGGATTTTGCAGTATTCGCTGAAGTCCAAAGTTTTAAATCATTTTCATAAATTATAGTGGAATGAAGGAAGGGAAATGATGTGAGGGCAGAGATGGTTATTTTTGTGACTTCTTATAAGAAAAGTGTTTTATTCTTCACAATTACTCATCCTTTAGAAGCAGGACTGATTCTTTATATGGGAAAGGTAACCAATCATGATATATGATTTGAAGGGCAAAGAAAAGTCTCTTTTGCACCCCAATCAAGAAATAGCCTTCTGATTGGTCTACCACCAGGCCTGAAATTCCAACTGTGATGACTTGATCCAAAGATAAGACTCTCTTACAAAAATGCAAATACACTCTCTAGCAAAGTCAATCTTTTATATCTACCAGATACTAAGTTAAAAAATAAACACAAGACTTAAAATTTAGCTATTTCATTAACTTGCTCTTGAGGAAATGGATGCCAGAGAAGTTCTAGTCCCTATAGTATGTACAGCTGGATTACATATGCTCGTGACATACAGAAATGACTCTTAGACTGATCAGGACATGGTCCGGGATTTCATGAGTAAGGTGCTTCTTGAGGACTGGGACTGTGTCTCCCTCCTGGAGCCTCCAGCACGTGATACTTTGTAGTACTTGTTATTGAAGTAAAAATACAGTTACTGGACTCAGTAAATTCTGTCATTTTTTTTTCCCCTTTTAAATACATTTATTGCTTTCCCCCCCAATCTAGTATGGAATTAAAACTAGCTCCTGTTGTTTCCATACCACATTTCTGTAAATCAGATAAATGATTGAAAAATTAAAGTCACAATATGTGGTGTAATTAGAAACACTTGACAATGCTCTTATATTATTTGCCACATACAGTAAGGTTCTGTTCTGTATATGTGGTTAGTTAACATCTGACGAAATCTTATAGGGAATCCACTCCTCAGAGTTGGCTCCTGCACATGCTTCAATGTGCTATTGCCATCTGCACGGGAGAGTTTCAGTTGCTTGGGAGATGCTAGAAGGAATTTTTCAGTGGGGGAATGATCAGTGTTCCATGAATATGACTGGGTGGTAAGTGTAAGAGTCAGCCAAACCTAGTGACACATCACTTGCAAAGAGCCCCAAAGTGAAAGATGGCCTAAGCAGAGTGAAGCAGAGTGGGCTTTTCTCCCTGTGCTCAGGAGGGTGTCAGGAAGAGAGCTTGTCCTATTCTCTGGCAAATAGCAAAGGTTTTTTTTTTTTTATGTATCACAGGCTCATAAGTTAGGAGAAGAAACAAGCCAACAAGAATGTGATATGTGGGACAAAGCAAATATTCTGTTCTCAGTCCTCAGAAATGGATGGTTTTAAGATAATGAGAAACTTTGGGGAAAATACATTCTGTGGTTTCAAGTTTAGTGAGGAAAATGGGCATTTACACAAGTCCAAGAGAGTTCATGGTTTTGGGTCTACTCAAAATACCTAGACTAGAGTCTTACAAACCCTGGTAGAGGTGGGGTTGTGGTATAGACTACATATATATGTCTTAACCTTTCAAGCACTCATGCTATCAGGTTCTGGGTCCGGATTAGCTTGGCTTTGTGCCTACTCCCTCCCTGACTCTGACACCTGGTGTGACAAGAAAGGGAGCAGATCCTGTTTTGGGGGCACTGCTGGGTGGGCTGGGAACTCCACTCTTAATTCTAGGGGTTTGATGAATTATAGAGATGTAGGGACATCCCCAGCCACACAGAAATGGATTGTAGGCTGGATCTTGTGTTTGCTTGCTATATTTGTTTTGAGTGGTAGAATTCCACTTAAAACTTTTTTGTTATTATAGCACAGCATCTGGTGGTAATATATCTATAGGAGCAGATATGTTTCTAATCATTGGAGGCTATTTGTATTTAACAAGAGATCCATTTATGGGTTTAAGTCAGTTCATGACCAATCTGGACGGAAAGGAAACTAAGAGATACTGAGCTCAGCTAAGGCTGACCCTGTACTTGGACTATTGGAGTCTTCATAATAACCCTGCAAGATAAGAATCATAACCCCATTTGGTGAGTGAGGGAATCAAAACAGAGGTTAAGGGTTTTCCCACAGTCTGTAGCTGGGTTAAAATTGTAAACAAGTTCTGCTTAACATTCTGCAGTTCCAAAGCATAACTCTTTCCACCCATAATGCTTACTCTCATTTTCTGGAAAAGGGGACATTTGTGAATTCATCTTATAGACTCAACGGACATGAGGAAGATCATTTTAATTTGGTGTTCTTATTTACTTTTAAAATATTTGCTCACAATGTTAATGACACTATAGTATGTTTGGTAACTGATAGAGGTTTCCATGTGTGGCTAAAAAACAATGTGTTATTTTGCTATTTATGGTTTGAAAGTTGAGCTCTTTGGGTGGTATGAATTATTTGGAGTTTACAAAGCCCTTGCTTCTTTCTTGTTCATTTCCACTGGATTTGAAATTGAAATTATCCAGAGTAGCAATAGCCTTGAAGTATATTCTATATTCTATCAAGAAACACAACATGTCCTTTCAAAACTTAATTGAGCAGCACAAAGCTAATTAGCTGTCCGAAGACACGCCATTTAATTCACAATCCAGCATTAATTTGTTCAACACAATGAGCTTATCTTCCATATAAATGCCTTTGCCCTATGGCTTCTTGAGCAGCTGCAATATACAAGAATGACTGATAATTCTTTCATTTAAATGTGGTGGTTGCTTTTTATTCCTTCTTTCTTCATTTGGCCAAAAGAAGGATGAATAGCATGTCAATTGTAATGAAAGGTATTGTGTGTGTGTGTGTGTGTGTGTGTGTGTGTGTGTGTGTGTAAATTTAAAGAAAATAGATGGCTATAAAATCATAGCATAGAGTCATTAGAGAATTAACAAGCTGTTAGGGAATGCAGAGATCATCTAGTCCAAGACCTGCATTTCCTTGGATAGGAAATGAATGCTCAAAGAAGTTCTGAGTGTTGTCCCAGGTCACTAAAAAGGATGTCACATAGACATATTACACACTTTTTATTACCCTCAGGAATATGGAATTACTTTAAAACAAAAGCTCTATTGCTTATCTTTGGATAACCAAATAGATGAGCAACTAGGAAGCTTCTGCACAGCAAAGGAAACAATCAACAGAGTGAAGAGACAACCTGTAGAATGGAGAATAATATTTGGAAACTGTTCAGTACTGAGAGATCAGTATCAAGAATATATGAGGATCTAAAAAAACTTCACAGCAACAAAAACCACAGCAACAAGTGCCAAGTATCATTGAAAAAAAGTGATAATAGTGATTATTAGACTGGGGTTGTGGCTCAGTGGTAGAGTGCTTGCCTCGCATATATGAGGCACTGGGTTCAATTCTTAGCACCACATATAAATAAATGAATAAAATAAAGGTCCATCAACAACTAAATAAAATTAAAACAAAAGTGGGTTAATTATCTAAATGGACATTTTTAAAAGAAAAAAAAATATACCTGTATATGAGAAAATGTCCAACATCATGAATCATCAGAGAAAGGCAAATCAAAACCACGATGAGATATGATCCCACCCCAGTCAGAATGGCCATTATCAAATGGCAAAAAAATAAAACTATACAGTACTGTTCAAACCTCTTAGTATTTAGTAGCCTGATGCCTGGGAGGAACTTGATAATGCAGTGACCCAAGAAGGGTGCTGCCCCTCTAGGAATGGTGGCCTCCAGGTAGGGTATAATTCCTGCTATTGGGCAGAGGCACCTCCATGTGTTGACAGATGGTCAACCACAGCATGGTGCTAGACTGGGGGCTGGGGCTGGGCTGGGGTGGACCTGGGTCTCTGGGCTAGGATTCCCTGGTGTGGAAGTTTCTCCCAGCAGCACTGGGTAAATGGCAAAAAATAACAAATGCTGGTGGGACAGTGGAGAAAAGGGATCTCTAATACACTGCTTGTGGTAATATATATTAGTACAGCCATTAATAGAGAACAGTACATAAGTTTCTCAAAAAACAAAAATAAATTTACCATTTGATCTGGTTCTCCCACTTTTGTGTATATATCCAAAGGAAGCAAAGTCAGTGAATCATAGAGATATCTGCACTCCCATGTCACAACAGCCAAGAAGGGATCAACTGAGGTCCACTGATGAGCGAATGGATAATGAAAATGTGGCACATATACACAATGGGGTAGTATTCGACCATAAAAATGAATGAAATTCTGTCATTTGCAGCAAAATAGATGGGAGTAGAGGACATTAGTTTAAGTGAAATAAATCAGACACAGAAAGACAAACACTACATATTCTCTCCCATATATGGAAGCCAAAAAAAGAGAATAGATGTAAGTTACTGATTACTAGAGGCTAGGAAGGGTGGAGGAGGTGGGGTAAAGGGAGGTTGAGTAACAGGTACCAAAGTTTAGTTTAAAAGGATGAATAAATTCTAGTGTTGTACAGCATAAGGGTGATTATAGTTCACAATAATCTATTAATATTTTATGAGGAACTAGAAGAGAGAAACTTGAAGTCTCTAAATCTAAAGAAGTGATTAGGAGATGGAAATGCTGATTACCTTGATTTGACCATTATACATTAAATATGTGTATTGAAACATCACACTGAACTCCATAAATATTTATAGTTATTGCATGCTAAGAAAAAAGCAAAAGTAAAATTATCAAATATTCAGTCCCGATTCGAATTTCATCAACTATTATTCATTTTCATAATGATACAATATGGATTCATTTCTGAACTTGAATGTGATAGCCCTATATTTGTAGATGAATAAAGTATTATGAGAGGATGAAACAAATAAATAGACAGATGTACTGAGAAACTAAGAACAGTGGTCCAAAAATGTTCATAACCAGCACGTGTCTGTCCATGCCCTGGGTTTTACTTATGCTTCCAGTTTCAGTGAAACACTCCTTAGCCCCTAATTCTTTATTAATTCCATGTTGTTAATACCTTAACCATCATTTGGAACTGATTCTCAAATTCCTTCAATAATTCATTGCTTGTGCATGTGTGTGTGTGTGTTTTGTACTTTAAAATGCAACTCATTGAAACTCAGTGTGGTGCACATGTAATCCCACTGACTTATGAGGCTAAGGCAGGAGTATCACCAGTTCAAAAATCAGCCTCAGCAACTTAGTGAGGCCTAAACAACTTCGTGAGATCCTGTCTCAAAAAATAAAAAGGGCTGGGGATGTAGCTCTGTGGTTAAGCACCTCAGGGTTTAATCCATAGAACAAAAATAAACAAACAAACAAATAAACAACCCCCCCAAACATTAACAGACCTAGTCCAGTTTATAAAAATAAGCTTTTGGAAAAGTTTTAATGATGCCTACGTCTCTTCATGAGCTTAGCATCTCATTTCCATCCATAAGTGGATGCAAAGCTCAAATTCAAAGAAGTGGTGCTTTATGAACCGGCAGTGCCATGTTTGGCAGAAGAGGTAACACAAACCTGCCTGTGGCACTGCTCATACAACCTTCATACCCAGGGGCCATCTACTTCTCAATGAAGTAAAAAAAAACATATTACCTTCTAGTGGTCATATTCAGTGGGAAACTCCAAGTCTGAATTTTACTTTTCACAAGCAGTGGGTTTGTAAATATGACCCTATGACCCTTCTGGCTACATCATGGGATCTGTATTCCTCACAAAGTTCAGTACATCATTAGGCATGTAACAAATGCACTAATGAAGTTTGGGTTGTATAGAGGGAAATGGGGCGGGAGCGGGTGGGGGAAGGAAAGATAGTGGACCGAGACAGACATCATTATCCTATGTACTTGTATGATTACAAGAATGGTGTGAGCCTACATCACGCACAACCATAGAAATGAAAAGTTGTACCCCATTTGTGTACAATGAATTAAAATACAGTCCATAAAAATAAAAAAATTAATTAAAAGAATATCTTAATGTCACATGGAGATTACATGAGTTAATATTTGTAAAGTAGTTGGAAAATTTCTGGCAAGAAGTAAACACTATTTAAGGGTTGTTTGTATAAATAAACAAATATAGGAGAAAAAAATAAATGCACTGATGGTACTTGTGGAATTGGGCAAACATTGAGGAAAATTCTTTCCTCCGCGACCACCATGGAGTATAACAACCTGCTGTGGGTGTGGTCATATCACAGGTTGGTACAGGCAAGATACAGGTATTTAACTGCATCATGTTAGACAACTGAATTGAAGACCTAATAGACAAAATTGAGAGCTTGTCTTTGCTTTTTGAAGGTACTGTTTAAAAATTAATTGGTGATGATATTGACATTTAATACCCCTATCTGTCAGATAAATGATATTGTGCTGCAACAAACTCCTGAATCCTAGAGACATCTAACTGCAAAGTTTGGGTTCTTATTCATGCTCCCTGTCCACCACAGTTCAGCTGGCTTCTCCACTCCACATCTTCTTAGTCCCGAATATTCTTTCTAGCACAGCTGCTATATTGAGTATCTCTGTGGTCTGTACCCAAGAGAAAAAGGACTCTGAAATGTAATTTGCTGATAACTTAATGCTTAACCTGCAAGTGTCACTTGCTCCTTCTGTGTACAATTCATTGGCTGACTGGGACTGATCAGGTGGTGTGATCCGGCATAAGGGATCCAGGTAGTGCCAGCCTGCCCTGGGCCTGGGATGCAGAGGTGGTTGTACTTGATTAGCAGCAGTAATGTCTACATCACTAGGTGCTAGGTACATCTGACATGGCCTGGAAACCATGTGTTCCCCAGTCTCCCTGTCTCTGAGTGAGAGCTAACAGTGTCCCCACCTTCAGTTTTGCAGAATCAGCTTTGACAGTGTGGAAATTGCAGCATCAGGAAAACAAAGGCAAGCAGGGTTAGGGCCAAAAGTAGGGCACTGGATCTCTTGGGAAGGCTAGTAGCCAAGAAATGAAACTAAGCCTCAGATGACCGGTAAGGCATACTGAGGCCTGATTGTGGCCTCAGTGCATTGCAACAGGAGATTGATGTTGAGATGAAATGTAGATCAGGCGAAAGGTTGCTATACCAAACTGGTATTTTATGTTCTCTTGAGAAATTGTAGTAAATTAACCCAGTTATTTTTACTTATATTTAAAATAAGTTGAGGTTTTTTAAGATGTAAATTTCAAATAGTTACAGCTACTTACAGGATTATGTTACTTTTCCCAGAGTGGGGAGGGGTTTGAATGTAAATATTTTTAGCCACTGAAATTTGTACATCAATGAAAAATGCTAAATCGTTCCCATGGAAGTTGCCTTTAGGTTTTTCTTTTTTTCTTTGTAACTCAAACATTTCATAAATCAAACATATCCCAGGGCTTCTCTTGTGAATAAAAACCAAAGTGCATCACTTGACCTAACCAGATGTGCCACAGACAAATTGATTGATTTCTTTGGGGACAAAAACATTCCTCAGTACACAGTGGAAGTTCAAGTCATGTTAAGAGTACTTCTGGTTACAAGCATCAGATACTCCAGCTAACTTTATCAGAAAAGGATGAAGTTATTTACCAGAAGGATATTGGATAGTTCATAGAAATATTAGAAAAGCTGGAGAAAAAAGGTTGGGAGATGCAGAAATACAGGTAACTTTGGACACACGTGTAGAAGAAATAAGTCAACTGTCTTTGTAGGAGTCCACTGCTAGAACGAAGGAGGTTTAAATAATTTTTTGATCTATCAATATTCAAAGTCTTGGGAGAGCTTGGCTTATTACCCAAGCTCGGGGAAGGCAGGCACCTTCATTTACAGCACCACCAGTGTTGAACACAGTGTGTCCCCAAAAGAAAGCTGATGTGCTGTTACTTTTGGAAAAACTGGAAGGGAACAACAACAAAAGGCGGCCTATTCCAGGGAGTGAGTGCTTTAAGGATAAATGACCTAATTTGATTTCACAATTTGAAATAACAAGCCTACTCTACTTCAGCTATGTAGATTATACTGGGGGAGATGATCAGTCTCTGCCCAAAGTCTGGTATCTAGCCAGATTTCATTTTTCAGTTAGTGAAGACTCCTATTGGTCTTTAATTTGACCTTGCTGACATACTTCTGATTAATTTATATGGGTGATGGTAATATCTAGGAAGCTAAAAAAAAAAAAAAGTTCCTTGGTTTTAAATGAAAGCTTTTCATAAACATTTAGAGATTAAACTCATTTTTAATGAGTAGATGGAAACAAATGATAACTTGGCCTTTCCCATGCAAAATTAATAGCAATTAATCAACATTTAGGCAAATATGAAGCAGGTTCTAAGTGCTAGAATTTGTTGATTAACTTTTTGTTGTTGTTAATTGACATTTTAGACAACAGAGATTCATTTAAATGACTGTTTTCTGGGGAATAGGGCTGCAGCAGTGTCCCCATTGTTTCCTAGGAACTACAGCTGTGTTGTCCCCGAGATGAATGAGTGAAGAGAGCTGTTTCCTGCAAAGGTCCTGATGGGTGAGTCGGGGAGGCCTTCCCTTTGACAGTGAACTTCAGAATGAAGGATGACTGATTCTCATGAGGCTATGGATCAGTGTTCTGGGCTGCCGTCTGTTTTTTTTTTTTTTTTTTTTTTCCTTTTTGTACATAAAATGACAGTTTAGAAGCATTATTATATTCCACATGATTTTTGGCCTGTGTCAACCTACTTTCTTTGCACTCTTATTCATTAAGCTTTTCATACAAGTTTGTTAAATTTCACTCTGACAGGAAAGATCCTTTGTAGGGCTACTTTAAGGAACATGAAATTTGTGCAGTCACTTAGGGCCTGGGTTCAGGAAGTCTATACTTGGTTTAATGTTCTGCTGGAAATTCTTAATAATAATTTCTGAATAAGAGTTCCAGCATTTTCATTTTACACTGGGCTCCAACATTATGCAGTTGATCCTATTAGGAATAGATCAGCAAAAATTAGCTGTTCAATGCTTCCCTCTTATTGGATTTTCTAATTTTATTTATTTATTTTTTTTCCTGTAAAGTCCTGCTAAATTTCTGCCAAAGTCTTTTCATTTTCAGAGAGGAGAGTTTAGAGGAGACTTCTCTTGCTGCCATGGCTAAATTGGGTCTTCTTGGGTTTCTCTGGGTTCTTAGAGTCCTTGGCCTATATGTGGATATATCACTTGTCTTTTATTTCAAGTAAGACAATATTGTATTGTTCTGATTTTTGTTTATGTTCATTGTTTAAGGAACATGGAAGCTACAGGAGAAAGAAAAAAATGAAATGAAATAAAGCATAAGAAAAGAAAATCATGAGGAACATAGAACATAGCTTATTCTATTTGTACCACTTTAACAAAATACCTGAGACTGAGTAACTTACCAAGAACATAAATTTACTTTATGAAAGTCTGAAAACTGGGAAGCCTGAGATAACTTGTTCCAGCAAGTGTGATGTCTGGTGAAGACCTGTTATCTCCTTATAAGCAGGTACATCATTGCTCTGTACTCCTGTGACTACAGAAGGCAGGATGGTAAAAAAAAGACCAGCTCCTAGTAGAGTCTCTTTTGTCAGGGTCTTTATTCTGTTCATGAGTCCTCATGATGCAATCACATCCCATAGGCCCCACCTCTAAATACCATTGCTCTGCAAATTATTTCAACATAGATTATGGAGTGTCCACAAACATTCAAACCAGAACAATCCAAATGTTGAAGTCATTATCTAAACAGATTGATAGTAAAATGAAGCTGCAGATTCTCGGGGCTGGCACAGTGTTTATAGGGCATCCAGGCTCTATTTCTTTTCAACGCATGGCAGTTGTAAGACAGTTTCCCAGAGTCTCAACTGTGGGCGTTACGCTACTGGGAGAGCATATGGTCCTGGTCTTGGGGTCTTGTGGCAGACAGTCCTACATTACATTCTGATCTTCCGCCAAGACCAAGTAAAGTAACCTGCCTTAGTCTGTTTTCTTTTCTGGAAAATGGACTTTAATGGAATCATATAAGATTATGCAAACAGAACGTTAAACTCAATGTTGTGCATGTGCATGGTTTTAATGAATGTCAGCTTTATTGTTATTGTGGACATTTCTCTCTACTCCCTTCCCTTTCTAATCAAGGCAATCAGATTTTTCTCCCCCCTTAGCCTTGGACTCTTCTCCCTGAGTGCTCCTTGAGGCTTTGGGAAATGAAAAGGCAACTGCTTCTCCTGCTGTTTCCTTGTTTTTCCCTTATCTTACCTGACCCCAGTGCCTCATCACTAGTTGTTGAGAAACTCATTAAATTTGGTGTAAAGTTTCTGGAGTCTTAGCCAGCTCTTGGGTTTATTTTAGTGAGGGAACTGAGAGTTCAAGGAAAATTTTTATAAATGAACATGCAACATTAACAGGATTAGAACTGAGGTAAGGCTAGGCCAGCACAGTGGAGAGCTGACCTTAACCTCAGCCCCTAAGGGATGTGAGATGGGGCAGGAGCAGGACAACAGAAGCCTGCAGATATGATGGTGAAGTCCAGCAAATCCTGGAATAAACACCTGGGACTCCCCTTCCAGTCCTCCAGTCTCCTGGGGATGCCCATATGCTGGGTGTCGTGGTGTACACTTGTGGTCCCTGCTACTTGAGAGGCTGAGGTAGGAGGATCACTTGAGCCCAGAAGTTCAAGGCCAATCTGTGCA
Organism: Sciurus vulgaris; assembly: GCF_902686455.1. Lineage (NCBI taxonomy): Eukaryota > Metazoa > Chordata > Mammalia > Rodentia > Sciuridae > Sciurus > Sciurus vulgaris. The sequence continues at coordinate 87,068,772 of NC_136463.1, read as the reverse complement.
ACACAGTGAGACTCCTGTCTCAAACAAAAACAAACAGACAAACAAGCAAAGGCCCTCACCCTCAGGGCAATGAATGGACAGAAAGCAGGGGATGGAGGCTGAAGATCCACAAGGGAAAGTGAGAAACGTCTCGCATTTGGGAATAGCTTTCCTCTCCCTTGCCACCATCTTTCATTACTCCAAACTCCCCTACATTGTTAACAATAAAGTGTGAGAGGAGAATGAAATAGAAGAGTTATAACTTTAATTGCATTTAAATATGTATTTTTATTTATGCCAGTTTTAACTGATGCTCAGAAGTTAATTTTTTTTATTAAGATACATGTGTGTGGGTGAATATATGGCCAGATTTTGTTTTCTAAGGTTACAAAAAGAAAAAAGAACAAGAGAAAACAGAACTGTCACCACAACTTCCCAGGAGGTGCATTTTTCTGTTGACACACATTCCTCTGTTGAGTTGAATTCTAACTGCTTGTTGGTTTTGGGGGAGACCACAGTATTCAACTTTAAGGTTCAGAAAGATTGGCTCTTTCTTCCCATGTCCACCGACAAGCTTGTCACCCCTGTGGAATCTCATATTCATTCAGACACTTCTGGGAGCCAGCTGCTAGGGCTTCTGGGCTGCCTCTCTGAGGTGGCTTCACATCTCCCCTGGAAGCGTGCCTGGATATCAGGCCTGTCAGCCCTGTTTGCTTTCGTATCTAGAAGTGCAGCTGGGATATGTCAGTCCTCTTCTTTGGTGAAGCTCCACTTCTAGACTCCTGTTCTCAGGCTGGGTCTGTGCCGTGTTTCTATCATGGTAGGGTAGTGAGCATTTTCTCTTTTGTCAACATCTATTCAACCTTCATCTTAATTAAAAAAAATCACTTCCTCAGGGAAGTCTTCCTTGGTTCTCCAAAATTCCAAATTAGGCTAAAGCTTTGGGATGTGTTGTGGCATCTCCTGGAATTTTCCTGTGTCCACTGTACTTGTAATCACACATTTAATGTTTATCTTTTAAATATTTTATATCCATAAGAGCAGCATCTGTATCTGTTTTGTTCTCTGTAGTGTCCCTGCTGTGTGGGTGAACCCCTGCAAATCAACAAATACTGTAATTGTGCTTGCTTGGCTGATTTTTGTCTTCTGGATTCTAATTGAATTGTATTAGCTGTGCCCACTCACCAAAGCAGAATCTTTGTTTTTGCCTGTATCAGAGTTGCTGCCCTGGCTACACCCCCTCCCTCATTTCTCTTTGCTCTTTGAGGGGTGCAGTTACCTCAGCTCATATACAGGAAGACCCACTGGATCACTGCTTCACCCACCAAGGGCTCTGGGACCTCTGAACTTCAGTGAGTAGTCCATGGGTTTCATCAGATCTCATGTGGAAGGCACAGTGATCTAGTAGTCCAGAACTATCTTAACCCCAATAAATGGCTCCTACCAGAGTTAAGCAGAAGCTTTCTTTTACACTCTTGCTAGGAGGGGGAAGGAAAATGGCTTTCTCCCGGCCAGGTACAATGACAAAGATGACAAGCTCTCTCTCTTCCTACATTTCTGAGGAGAATTGCTCTGAAAGGATGCTGTTATGGTTTGGATCAGACATGTCTTCCAAAGTTTCATGTGTGGAAAACTTTGTCCCTAGCTAGTGGTGCTATTGGGAGGTGTCAGAAACTTTAGGAGGTGGGGCCTATTTGTGGAAATAGCCACCAGTGGCATGCCCTTCGGGATGTACTTTCTGCTTCCTGGCCACCACGAGGTGAGCAGTTTTCCTCCATCATGAGCTCTCTGCCAAGGTGTTCTGCCTCACCACAGGCCCACAGCAATGGGGTCAAGCAACTATGGACTGAAACCTCTGAAACCATGAGCAGAGTAGATTGTTTCTCCTAAATTGTTTTACTCAGGTGCTTTGTCTCAGCAATGGAAAGCTGACTAACAGACATTTCAGTAAAAGTGCATGGTATTTTCATTCAATGGTTAATTTTCCTTCTTTATTACAGATGGGACCATTACACGTTCATCCTTGTTTTCTAGTGCTTTGAGTTGTATACTGAAGCTGTTCAGTAAAGGCATGTTGACTTCACCTGAATTAAATTTTTAGAAGTCAGATATTCTTCTTGATGAAATGTCATTAAGAACCAAAGTCCCTAATAATGTAATAATATTTGCTTTTTTGGGTCTCATTGCCATTCCAGTGTTAGGTGTAGAAGGTAGCAAGTGGGCGGGTAAATCCAACCTTTTTTAGTTATGGTTGCTTTTGAATCTGGGTAAGTAAGAGGAGGGTAGCATACAGGAAAGCTTAATTTTCCCTAGAGGCAAGGTAAGATTCTTCCTCTTACGACTTGGCACCTCCCACATCCTTGTATGATCTCCCTATTGAAGACACCATGGAATACCTGGCCTTTTCAGTAGTTCTGTGTTCTCTTTTACCTGGAGCATTCTGCCTTTTCCTCTCCACCAACCCATTCCAGAGGCAAGACCCAGTTCAAAGTCCCAATACTCCCCTTGATTCTATTATCACTTCTTCTCTCCTTTCACCCCTCCCTGGCCTTTACATACTATATTCATTCATAATTGCTAAATACAGTCTACGTGGGTAAACATATCCTTGTATGCTCCTTTGTAAGGCTAATTGCCTTTTCATTGTGTAAATAGTTAATTGATCTTACTGGTGATGCTGGATATTGTGTCTGTTCTCAAGGTGCTGAAACCCCTCCTACTTATTGGCTTTTATCTCTTCTAGGACGTCTTGCCATGCCTCCCTCATGGATGGAGGGAATCCCCCAACAGAGAGATATCAGGAAGCTACTTTGTGCTGGGCACTGTACTGGAGGCTAGGACATAGCCACCTGGAAATAGCATGAGCAAGCATGTCCTATCAGTTTCGGAGAAACCATGTGGAAGTCAAGCCCTTATGTTGCTTTTTTCATCTCTTTTATGCCCATAGAACTTTGAAATCCTGGCTTCAAGTCTCTCCTTTAATTCTTATTTATATAAGAAGGCTTTGGAAGTTCTTTACTGTAAGAAACCTCCCCATTCAGTCCCTTATGCTGCTCCTTTCTCTCTTGGAGGTAGAGTTTGCTGGGGAATTGAGATTCCTAACAGAGGTGTGTGAGACAGAGGTGGGACACCCCTCTGGCACAGGGTAGAAGGTGCTTTTTCTGGTATTGCAGGGGACTTAACCTTGTGGCTCTGGCCCAGTGCTTCTCAAATATTTTTAATACTGGAAGCCCTTTACACTTCTTTTCTTTTTCTTTCTTTCTTTCTTTCTTTTTTTTTTTTTTTAAAGATAAAGCATTAATTGACAAATAAAAATTCTGTATTTATTGTGTAAAACATGATGTTTTGAAGTATGTATATATTGTGGCATAGTGAAGTCAAATTAATTAATGTATTACCTTACCTAGTTATCACTTTCTGTGATGAGAAAATTTAAAATCTACTCTCTTGGTAATTCTTAAGTATACAATATACTACTATCAATTATAGTCATCATGTTGTGCAGTAGATCTCCTGAACTCATTCCTCCTAAAGAAACTTTCTATCCTTTGACCAGCATCTCCCTCTCCCCTCATCCCCAGCCTATGGTGAATACCTTTCTACTCTCTATTTCTAGGGGTTTAACTTTTTTAGATTCCCTGTCATGGTTTACATATGAGGTGCCCCCCAAAAGCTCACAAGTGAGATAGTGCAAGAACATTTTAGAGATAAAATAATTAGATTATAAGGGCCTTAACCTAATCAGTGCATTAATCCACTGAAATGAATTAATTGGGTGGTACCTGTAAGCAGGCAGGGTGTGGCTGGAGGAGACAGGTGACTGGGGATGTGTCTTTGGGGTATATATATTTTTCCTGGTGAGTAGAACTTTCTCTCTCTATATCTCCTGGTAACCATATGCTGAACTGCTTTCCTCTACTACATTCTTCTGTTATGGTGTTCTGCCTTATCTTGAGCTCAGAGCAATGGAGCAAGGTCTCTGAGGAACTGAGACCTTAGAAATTATGAGTCCTAAACAAACTTTCTCTCCTCTAAAATTCTTCTTGTTAGGTCTTTTGGTCACAGCAATGAAACATTCCCAATAGAAATGAGATTATGTGGTACTAGTCTTTCTGTATCTGGCTGATTTCACTTAGGATAATGTCCTTCAAATTTATTCATGTTGCTTCCGATGACAGAATTTTCCTGTATATTCAAGACAAAATAGTATTCTGTTGTATATACATATTATGTTTTCTTTATCCATTCATCTATTGACAGAAATAGTGGGATTTTTTGTCTTGGTTCTAGAGAATAATACAGCAATGAACAAGGGAAGGAGCCCTTTAAATTTATAAACCATTAATGACACTGAAGCATTTTTGTTTATATATGCTTAATGAGATTTACTCTATCAGAAACTAAAGTGTAAAGATTAACATATTTATTGATTCACTTAAAATAACAATAAACCCATTAGATGTGATATAAGTAACATTTTTTAAACAAAAGATAACTATTTTTTGAGACAAAAAAGTACAAAAAGAATGGCATTATTTTACTCTGTGGAATTCTCTTTAATATCTGGCTTAATAGAAGGCAGTTGTATTCTCAAATATGCTTTTGCATTCAATCTTTTGGAATACACTGATGTGTTTCCATTATATGAAGAAAATCTAGGCTTATAAAAATGACATTAGAAAGGAATATTTTTATAGTCTTTCTAATTATGGATATTTTTCTTTGATACTATATCAAAATTTCTTAAGTGCTAATTTCCTTTTTTAAAATTATTTATTTATTTTTCAATTTTTTACAGACTGCATTTTGATTCATTGTACACAAATGGGGTACATCATTTCGTTTCTATGGTTGTACACAATGTAGATTCATGCCATTCGTGTAATCATACATGTACATAGGGTAATGATGTCTGTCTCATTCCACCATTTTTCATACCCCACTCCCTCTCATTTCCTTCTACATAATCTAAAGTTCCCCCATTCTTCCCACTCCCCACTCCCCCACCCCATTATATATCATTCTTCACTTATCAGGGAAAACATTCGTCCTTTGTTTTTTTGGGATTGGCTTATTTCACTTAGCATGATATTCTCCAATTCTATCCATTTAATTGCAAATGCCATAGTATTATTATTCTTTATGGCTGCATAATATTCCATTGTGTATATATACCACAATTTCTTTATCCATTTATCTGTTAAAGGGCATCTAGGTTGGTTCCACAATCTAGCTATCGTGAACTGAGTTGCTATAAACATTGATGTGGCTGTGTTACTGTAGTATGCTGATTTTAAGACCTTGGGTATAAACCAAGGAGTGGGAAAACTGGGTCAAAAGGTGGGTTGCAATGTGAATTTGGAAACCATATCCATCTTTAAATGTTTGTTTGTTAGTCAGCTTTTCATTGCTGTGATGAAATATCTGAGAAAAAACAGCTTAAAGGAGGAAAGGAGGAAACGTTTATTTTGGCTTGCAATTTCAGAAGTTTTAGTCCATCATTGGCTAGTTCCATTGTTTCTGGAACTGTGGTGAGGCAGAACATCATGGCAGAAGTGTGCAGCAGAGCAAAGCTGCTCACCTCATGAGAGCCAGGAAGCAGAAATGAAGAGTGAGGAAGGGTTGGGGACAAGGTATACCTTTCCAGGTCATGCTCTCACCAACTAGGTCTCCCCTCCTGGTTTCCACCACTTCCCAATAACGCAATCAAATTATGAATCTATCGATAGATTGATAACCAATAAGGTTAGACTCCTTATGATTTAATCACCCTCCCAAACACACCAATTCTGAACACTGCTGTATTGGGACTAAGTCTTCAAGATGTGAGTCTTCGGGGGATATTGCAGATCTGCACTATAATAGTTGAGAAATCATCAAACTTAGAGTGGTAGATATAAGTTTTCTAAAATTCTAATTTTTATTCTAAGGCTCAAATTTAATCATAGATAACCAAAATGTCAGTAATTTTCCTGGAAGCATCAGGTTCATTTTGTTTATCTGTAAGAAGATATCTACTAGAAACCCCCATCTGAATAACTAGCATTTGCCATCATTCTTTCTAGAAGCCATGTTATTTCATGAGAACATGCCAGTTCAGCTTGTAGCTGGAGCAATCACATGTGAGCTTTAGTCCTCTAGACAGTGATTGTACTTTGATATGCAATAAAAGTGCTGAGTGTATACTTTTCCTTTTGTTACACAGAATAGTTAAAAGGTGGGCAGTATTCATAATTGTGATTTGATAAAATTGATAATACTTATTGCTTCATCACAGATACTCAAGTACACTAGTGTTTTTGTTTTTTTCCATATTTTTATTGGCATTATAGTTGCACATAATGATGGGATTAGTTGTTACATATTCACACTTGGCATTTTGTTTTAACGTGATAGTGGTGGAAGACATGAAGACTACTGCCACAGTGCTGTTGCTTTGATGTGGACTAAAAAATCAGTTTTATACACCATGGCTTTTGGGACATCAGTGCAAATGTCAATGCAGTAAAAAGGTAAATAACATCTCAGAATGATTGTGAAAATAGATTTGACCTTGAAGATCTCTTGAAAGTGTCCAGTGGTCCCCTGGAGTCTGTGGAATACACTTTGGGAACAATGTTGTAGAAAAACAATTTATCAGTGTTTCAGGGAAAAGAAATTTTTATTGGCTCTAGAAAACAAATCACACTGTGCAACATATCCTCACATGGAAAAACACTCTGAATTCTCAGCACCCAACTTATTAAGAAACTTTGAGAATGAACTTGATTTATAGTTGGAAATGGCCTGTGTATTTTGATAGTTTGCATAGTGCACCTGCCTCTTAATTTACATGATGCTTAGTTCCTTGAAAGGAAATGGTAATTAAAAAACACTTAAAACAAAATTAATTCCTCATAAGAATTAAAGGAAAAGAAAGATCTAATTCAGTGAGTTAGACAACAATCAAATATTGTCATTTTTCCACAATACATTAATATTTCCAGTAAACTTTTCTCAAAGTGAAAATTATACCAAAAAAAAAAAGAGAGATTTACTTACAAAGTTAAAAATAGCAAAGATCACTGATGATGTTCAATCAAGCCACCCAGAACACTAACCTACAGGCATTGTTAATTCTATTCCCCATCTTATTGTGGGAATTCTTGCAAAGATTTTCTCATGCTCTGTGATGGCCCATATTTAGTATATTGTTCAGTCTTGGCTGGGTCTCCTAGCCCCCACCACCATATGGAAGGAACATCTGGATACATGTTAGTTTTCCTTTGGAAGTTGGACATTGCCTATTGATGGTAATGCCTGTGTAAACAGTTTGCAGTGTAAAGATGTTAGATAATAGCTGTCCAGGTGGAAAGTAGCGGTAACTGAAAACACAAAAACTTTTAATGTATTATTGTTTTGTTTTTGATGTGGGTAAGAAAAACATTTGATATCAGTTTCATAAAATCAGATCTCATAAGGTTTTAATGGAATATGGAAACATTAGCACTATTTTATCACTATTGATGAGAAAAACGTAATGATGCTTCAGACATTGATTTCTATCATCTTGCAACAAGTTGCTATCTATCTTATCCAGTTATTGACATTTTTTTGTAATTTCTTCCACATAAATGGAGCATATCTTTCTCAATAACAGATGATTTTAAAAATAATTAATCTATAGTAATTCAGTTTTATATTATTAGGAATGAGTATATTTGTTATAGATGCACATTTGGAAAATATATGATTTTCAAGTACACACAAAATCTTAAACCTGAACAAGTGAGAAGGGTTGCCTATGTGGGGTTGGGCAGAGGAATGGGACGGAATGAGAAGGTGAGCAAAGCAAGTGAGAAGACTTGTGTAGACTGGTGGCAATGTGCCCTGAACCAAGAAGTATGTTAAGTAATTAATTGCAGTACTTGTGAAGATGTAGGATTTCAGCTGTCTCTAACTAGTCCCACCTCATTCTGAGTGGCTTTCACAATGGTGAAGTGTGCAGAAAATACTGAAAATTCAATTGCCTTCCCTTCCTTTTTGTCAGATCCTTTAAAACATATTTTATTTATTAGACTTCCACGTGTTTACAATAGAAAGTGTAATAAGCCCACACATGCTCATCACTGCTGGGATTCAATAGTAGTTAATGTTTGTCAAACTTGTTTTGTTTTTCCTTTCTTCTGACCATCCCTTACTGCATTTCCCATCTTATTTTTCCATCCCTAATTCTCTAGCGTGTTTCTCTAAAAATATTATTTCCCTTTCTCAATGTTCGAAAGTAACAGCACTTGGATATGGATAGTGAGTGCCTTTCACTGATTCTGTATGTAGGACCCCCTTATGACTGATTTTCTCAGATATGTTTTTACTTAAAAGTAAAATATACACCCATGCTTGTAAATCAAATGTGTTCAGTGTCATCTCAGAATACCCTAATAGAACAGCAGACACAGCCCTGGTTAGGAGAGTGGGGCCAATAGTCAGCCTGCATCATGCTCTAAAAACAGATGTATGGTATGAATTTTCCTCCAGTATTCTGGGAACATGTATCTTCATTCTTCTATTTTTTCCTTTTCCTCCTGCACCTCTTCCTCTACTGGGGATTGAATCCAGAGGAACTTTACCATTGAGATACACACTCTGCCCTTTTTAATTTTTATTTTGAGACAGAGTCTTACAAAGTCTCCCAGGCTGGCCTTGAGAACTCATGATCCTCCTGCCTCAGCCTCACAAGTCTCCCAGATTACAAGTGTTAAGTGCCATGCCCAGTTTCCTATTTTATTAAAATTAAATTAAAACCAACTAGACTCCTACTAGTTAAGTTTAGTATTGTATTCAGTTTTCTGATGCTATAACACAATACCTGAGGTGGAATACCTAACAAGTTGTTTATTTGGAACACATATTTGGAAGCTGTAAGTCCTAGATGGAGTGACCCTATTGATTTAGTCTCTGATGAGGACCCCTAACCCTTCCCTGCCATACTAAGCTACATCACAGAACAGTTGATGGCATCATGGTGGGAGCTTCTGTGAGAAGGAGAGATCACCTATCAAGATAGGAAGCCAAAGAGCAGGGAGAAGTCAGTCGTGTTTATAACAATCCACACTTTTGAGAACTAACTGGAGTTCCACAAGAATCATGCTAATCCCTTGCAAGGGCAACACCCTCAGTATCATCTTGCCACCCACTTGGCCCTTCCTCTTAAAGGTCCCACCACCTCTCTACCTCCACATTGGAGACTAAGGTCCCAATACATGAACCCTTGGGAAACAATACGCATTCGAACTATAGCAGGCATGCATCCTTCCTGTGACTTACTTCTATACAGACAGGGCTGACATGGTTTGCAGTGGCTTGTTCTTCTGCCTTCCATCTCTAAGTGTGGAGAAAAGATGTCCCAGCGGCCCAGACTTCCTGTTGCCCACATGCGTGGGAGACAGCAGCTGTAGTCCACCTGGCTGAAGTTGACCTGCTGTTCTGCTCCTCAGGGTGGTGGTGGAGGAGGATGGTCCCACTCTGGAAATTCTAGCTGTGATGGGGGTCCTGTTACACTGCACACCGTAGGTGCAGTCATTCTTCCCAGGCTGCAGACACCGACAAAATCCCTTTCAGCATCATCTTCATGCTCCATTCTGTATAGTGAGACCAGCTCACTATACAGACCGTGTCTGAACCCAGTTGAGACTTCCTCTTATCTAGAAGTCACTTACTTTCTAGAGTTTTGTTGGCTTTCCCTGTCACTAAGGCTTGGTTGGAAAGGGTCTACTTCAGGTTGCCTAAACTTCCCATCTTGTGATACTGGGGAATTAATAAATAAGTTCTTTTCTTTCCAAATATACTTTATGCTAAAATTAATTTTCTTTCTATAGTGACCATCTTTGCATAGCAGTGTCCTTAGGAAATCATAGGCTGAGTGGGTCCCAAAACTTTGTTACAGCTTAACCCCACAGTGCTGGTTAGTTGCTCATTCTTTCCTTGCCTCAAGTTGCTCCCTCAAAGGGCAAAGAGTTGAATTTCTTTTACGTTAAAGTAGACATGCAAACACAAACAAATAAGATAACCCAATGTATTTCCAGAACACAAAACAATAATTAAAAACACACTGCAAAGTAGACATTTCTTTCAATAACTTTACATAGATGAGTATGTATTGCCTGGTAGTGAATTCTTCAGAGATTGATTGGGACCATCTCCTATTTCTTTGGAAACCTCCAGGGCAGTTCATGTTCCAAACCTAATAAACCTTGGTGACTGACTGCTTTGTGGTGAGACTCTCACCTCTGAAAGCCAATGTAACTCTCAGGTGTCTCAGATACAATTTTGTTACTTACAACAAATAGCTCACTGCAGACATGTGAAACTCCCTGTTAACCTCTAGGAAGGGGTTGCTAAGCAACCAAGAAGCTGGGTGTGGGGAGAGGGGTTCTGACCTCTGAGTTCCCCTTCTCTATGGGCTTCCTTGAAGCCCTGGTGACTTTTCTCCTATCTCTTAAATCTACTTCTCAGCATCATTTCAGAACCCAGACTGAAATATTCTCTTCCCTGCAGGACAGATCTGCCTGGCTACATGTCCCTCAAATTAACATACATAAAATAAATATATTGCCAATTTATTTTAAAATTGAAATTGTGTATATTTAAGGCAAAACACCATAAACTTTTGATATACATATACTCAGTGAACTGATGACTACAGTCAAGCTAATTAACATATCCATCTCTTCCCAGAGTTACTGTCATCACTGTATTTTTTGTGGTGAGAATAGTTAAGATCTACTCTCTTAGAAAATTTCAAGTATACAATATTGTATTATTGTAGTCCTTCTACTATACATTAGATCTCCAAAACATTCATCCTGCATAAATGTAACTTTGTACCCACTGACCAACATTTCCCTGTTTCCTTTGCATCTCCTCTGAGGTAACCACCTACTCAATGCTTATATGAATTTGACTTTTTAAAAGGTATCACATATGAGAGAAATCACATAGGATTTTTTTTCTGTGTCTGGGTATTTCAGTTAGCATAATGTTCTCCAGCTTTACCTATGTTGCCACAAATGGCAGATTTTCTTCTATTTAAAGGCCAAATGATACTCCTGTGTGTGTGTGTGTGTGTGTGTGTGTGTGTGTGTGTGTGTGTGTGTGTGTGTCTGACTTCTGGTTTCTATTTTTCCAACACTTGAATAAAGATAGAGCATATAATCCATGCTTTTTCTTGTTTCCCCCAACTGCGGGTGTACTAAGATCATGAGAACAGAAGAAATCAGAACTCGCCTGGCCCTTCCTTCACTGGAATTGCTGCAAAAATTCTCCCCCCAAATTTTCCAGCTATGCCAGTGAGTCTCCGGAGGTGTTGCCTAAGTGTCTTGAAAGTTCTGTGTGGGTTTCTATCTTCTACTTTTTTTTCCTTTCTTGTTGAACGTGCAGGTATCTTATTTGCAGAAGATTCCGACAAGACCCTCCTCTCTTTTGTGGGGTTGGTGGCCTTCATTCGTGAGGCCTGTTGTATTCCTGAAAGTCTTCCCTACAGTTTAATTTGTATAACAGGTTTGCACACAGGATGCTTTCTGTTCCCTGACTTTTAACAGACATGAACCAATTGAATTTGTATGCTTCATTCTTAAAATTGTGGAGCATTTGAGTTACTTAGCTCTGGAATGGTGTCATCTTTCTGGAAGTGACAATTTTATCGCCATACAGTAATATGAAAATGACTCCATTTTTCCCTTTTTTATCTTCCTAAGAACGTTCATCACAGTGGCACTTCTCATGTCCACTTTCCTCTCCTCCATTTCCTTGCATCTCATGCTTCTTGGAGCTTCTCATTCACCACTGGCCTCTATTACTAGGTCCAACTGCCTTAATTTCCTTTTTCTTTTCTCTTTCTTTTACCCATAGACTGACATAACTTTTTGGGTAAGATTTGGTCTTTCCTTTCATTCCTCCTCCAGGTCTTGTCAGACTGTGTCCATTTTCAAATCCTGAAAAGTAATGGAACATGGAGTTAGGCAGTCAGGCTCTTTGCTCATAATTTGAGCAATGAAATGCACACAAATTCAAGGAATGAAGTCTACAGACACAGGGTGAGAGCAAAGTAACAATTTATTAATGTAGTAGAAAGAAAGCAGAGCTCCTGAAGGGGCGGGGCCCCCAGACAATGCCAATGGGTGTCTGTTGTCTAGGGGGTTTTTAAAGGTATAGGGGCAGGGAGGGATGCCAGCATAGACCAATTAAACTCTTCAAGCTGTAAGCTTAAGAAGCCAATCAGAAGTGCATAATTTCGATGCCTTATTTGTATAATTAAGAGAACATGTCCAATCTTGTGATTTGACACATCTGTGGGGGAAAGGAAGCATTTTAGGTAGGGTTCTGCTTGTGGTTGGCCATTGCCAGGGGTAAGGGCAAAGGTAACTAAGGGAGGACTGCTGTGGAGAAGCTGTGAAGAACAAAACAGTTATGTTTTTTCTTCTTCTTTTTTGGTATCAGGGATTGAACTCAGGGGCACTCAAACACTGAGCCACATCCCCAGCCCTATTTTTCTATTTTACTTACAGACAGGGTCTCACTGAGTTACTTAGTGCCTCACTAAGTTGCTGAGGTTAGCTTTGAACTCAAGATCCTCCTGCCTCAGCCTCCTAAGCCACTGGGATTACAGGCATGCACCACCACGCCTGGCACAAAACAGGTATTGTAACTTGGAAGAAGTCATGGTGGTTAATGCTGGCAGGGAGTAGCAAGTCACTGGATGTCTTTCAGACCCAATGTCTCCTGTCAGGTGGCACGATATCCATTTCCCTTCCTGTTCTTCTCCAAGGCCCCTATCCTAGCTGCCTATGGGAGATCTATCCTCCTGCCTTATTAAGATGATCTTTTCTTCTGTGAGCAAAGGTTGGAGCAAGGGTTGATTTAAGAGTCATTGTAGAACTGTCTCTGGTGGCCTGGAGAGGAGAACATGGCTATGTTTGTGTTAACATGTTTTGTTTAGCCTGATGGATTGCATATTGGGATAGAAATATGCAATGGAGGTTAAGGGCAAGAGTTTTAAGATTGAGAACTTGTCTTTCAGACCTTCCCTCCCTCACATATGTGCATCAGGACTCTGAACAAATTGCTTCAGTTTTCTCGTCTCTAAAATGGGTTTTGATGAATTGGAATGAGAGTTTACATTAAGTGCTTATGATTACCATGTTTGCTCTCCAGGTTCTGAGAATTCCAGCCCAGTTGTTGGGAGGTGGGGTCACTAATGTGGGGTTGGAGGACAATCTGAGGAGTACAGACCTTGCTGTACCTTACTCCCCCTTCCCATTGACCATAGATAGGCTTCTGTGTCTTGTGCTTCCTCTTCTTCAGGATGATCTGCCTCTATGACCCTTCAGTAGAGACTCTGTCTGTATGCAGTTTCCTCCATCATTCTGGACTTCTTGCTCCAAGTGGGAGAATAATAGCCAGGGAGTTTCAATTCTAAGATTCTTGTTCAAGGTCCATGCTGATTTAGGCAAATCACTTTTCTTTTATCAACCAATTTCCAACCTACAAAATTAGTATGTAGAAACAGAACACTTGTGAGTTCTTATATCTTCAGAAGAATTATCATTCTCATTGTTATGGGAGCCACTGGACATTGATACCTTGGGATCACTCATGGACTATTGTTGCAGTGCCTCCTCTTCACAGTGGTTCTGGGAGGTGATCAGACCCCTGGGGATGGAGATTAGTCATTCTGCACAGATTTGCTCCTCCCTCTGAAGTTCGTCTAATCCCCAGCATATCATCAGAATTGCTTCACGCGTACATTTATGATCTATGAATCATGAACCCAGCGTGATAACAGGAAGTTTTTATTAAGTGAGGAATAAAAAGTAATTTGGTGCAAAGCACTTTTTTTTTCCTGTTTCAATATTTCTCAGCCTTTGTCAGCTCCACTGGGCAAATAATGTGCTCTGGCTCCCGCCTGCAGCCCACTGGTTTCAGTGCTTTCGCTTTGTCATGGCCACTGAAAGCCGGCCACTGGCGGCTCCTCATTGTGCCTCCGATTGTTACTGTGCCAAGAGTGAATAATGTACAAGTAGAATGTTCTTTCTCCTCCAAATGGTCACAAATGACCTGCCACCGTATTATAATGTATGTGAGCTTTCCCATAATGGTCAGAAAAGGTGGTTTGAATGTTGCAATCAATACTTTGCTAGCTTGTGGCATTTTTCTCTGTTAGAACCCTCTTTTCAGAGGACATCCTCGAACTCCCAAAATGAGTTCTCTACTTCTCCTTACCTACCCAAAGCCTATCCATAGCTTTCTCAGATTACATCAAACTTTTATTACTCTTAATCTTATACGATTTGCATTACAATATATTCTTTCATTTATACAATTTTTTTTCCCTAAGCTCTCCAGTAGGAATCATATAAGCTTATCTCTTTGTCCTGGGTAGCTTATAATAACTTTTGCATCCATAGTTATGCATGGATGTATAGAAGACCAAGATGGTATGTTTGTTTTTGTTGTACAACCAATGAAGTAAAAATATTAATAGCTTACAATGGTGAGCATTTATTTTCTTTTCATAGGTACTCAGGGTTTGACTGGGCCACACTGGTCTCCAGGCTATTGGCTGTGTTGAGGTCTTCTCTACATGGCTTCATCCTAGTCCAAAGGGAGAGAGACTTTTCATTCCCTCTTTGTGGTAGGCTTGTTCTTCATCCACAAATATTCATGGCTCTTGTGGTTTAGTTGATATATATGAGGCAGAGAAATTACTCCACCCATTGTAGGAGACACTGCAGAGTTCCTTATTACAGAGACATGAAGAGAAGAGAAAATCCCCCCACTGCAGATGGTTCAATCACTGTCCTTTGAGCTAAGCCAGACCTGGAAGATTATCCACCTCATTCCTCTGCCTCTGGTGTATGGAATATGTAACTTGTTGTTCCAGGTATGCTCCAAACACCAGGAGCATCTTGTTACCTGGGAGCTCATTAGAAATGCATGATGTCAGGCCTCACCTCAGACTTGCTGAGTCAGAATCTTGGTTGTAAGAAAATCTTCAAATACTTCACGGGCACACTGAAATTTGAAATAATCTCAAACAGCATTGTCATAACATATTCCATGAAAGATTAATAGACATTTTATGGGGAAAATGCTTCTATAGTTAAATAAACTTGGGGTATTTCAAGACTTCTCAAAGATTTCAACAGGTTAATATACCCTACAGATTTTTGGGGATGGGAGGTTTTGTTCATTTCCTAGGGTGGGCTTAACAAATGACCACAAAATGGGTTGCTTAAGACCATATACATTTATTCTTCCACAGTTTAAGGCCAGAAATCTGAAAATAAAAGAAGGTTTGCAGGGTGGGTTCCTTCTGGAGGCTCTGAGGGAGAATCTGTTCCCGCCTCCTAGTGGTTTTTGACAATCCCTGGTCTTCCTGGGCTTGAATTTGCATCACTCCAGTCTTGGCCTCTGTTGTTCGCATGGCCGTCTTCCCTACCTATGTGTGTCTCTGGGTGTCCTTTCCTCTGCTTACAAGAATGTCCTTCGTTGGATTTAACAGCCATCCTAATCCAGTATGACCTCATCTTCCCCTTGTTTATATTTGTAAAGAACCTATTTCCAAATAAGGGGGCATTTTGAGATTCCGAGATTCAATGGGGCACCATCAGCTCAGTACAGAGGTGGAGGGTTGGGTGTGTAAGGCAGCACTCCTCTAACAAAATTGGCTGAGGAAATTTTCTTCATGGAAGAGCTCATGGTATGAACTTGGGGAGATAAGAATCAAAACCACCCTAGCTATTTGATTGTTAGTTTTCTTCTCTGAGTTCTTTAAGAATGAAACCCTATGAAGCACTTTGTCGCCCATTCCAAAGTGATCCCAATTCTCAGCTTTCTTTATTCATCAGGTGAAAATGTGTAGCCTGAAGCTAAATATGGCTCTGAGATGTTTTATTTGACTATCTCAAAAACTTGCATCAAGAAGGAACCCCACTTTCATATGAAGTTTTGATCAAATTTTTATCTGGAATGACTGTAATTTTCTAAAAATTACTAACTCCTCATTCCTGCCCCCCTTGTATGAAAATCTAAATATTAGGAATTCACAGTTGATTCATTCATGAAGCTAATGATCTCTAATACGAATAAAATCGACAGGAGTAGCTAAAGGAAAATTTGAATATCTAGCCTACATAATTTTATACAGAACACATAACAAGTTCCCAAATCAAAACAGTATTTTTAGAGCACTAGGACATGGTGCTTGAGCATCCTTGCAGGTCTTCCTTAACCATTCTTACTGAATCCATGTTGTCTGGGGAAAGAAAGGTTTTTGCCACTGAGCTATCACCAATGCTTTGTGCATTTTTTTCATTTTCAATAAAAGTTTTAATGGTACAATTATAGATTCACAATGGGGAGCAATAATGCAGAGAAAGCTCGTGTATATAAAAAAAAACTACACTATAATATCACAGTCAAGATACTGAACTTGAAGCTGGATGAAGTGTAGCATACCTATAATCCCAGCAACTCTGGAGGCTGAGGCAGGAGGGTTGCAAGTTTGGGGCCAGCCTCAGCAACTTAGCTTAAGTCCTAAGCAACTTAGTGAGACCCTATTGCAAAATAAAAATGAAGAGGACTGGGGATATAGCTCAGTGTATGTGCACGCATCTCAATGTGTGCGTTTAGCTTTATGGAACTTTATATATGAGTAGGTTCCTGAATTTACCACTACTGTCAAAATACAGAACAGTTCCATCACTGCAAGGAGCTCTTGGGTTGCTCGACATTTTGCACATGCATTTTGAACTTAAATTCTCCCTACAAATTTTCCTGAGTCTTCTATGCTCATGCAACCCTGGAGTTTATTCTGCTTGGAATGAAGTCTCCCCCTTGAATTGGCTGTCTGAGAGTGTCAGTCAGCAATTCCATAACATTGAAAGTCAAACTGGACAGTGCTGGAGACAAATCTGTGCCCTTGGCCTCCTTAGCACCAGGCATTAACTAACTGAGCTAACTGGCCAGAGATAAGGACTTCATTTCAAATAACAAATTAACAGTTTCCCATAACTCCATTAATGCATGGCTGTGATCCCATGAAATTGCATCTCTGACAAACTGGCTGCACTAAAATTTACTCTATGTAAAATGATTGTGCTAATTACTTTCTCTTTATGCTTTTATAATCGGCTGGCTGGCAATAACATTTGCAATGTAGTCATGCACTAATGAGAAAAGCTATCCAATCTCATGCTGCAGGTCATTAGCAAATGGCTTCAGGGGTCAAAGGGTAATTTCCCCCTTTGGTGCAGTTGGAGAGGCTGGTGGAACTATTATCTGTTCTTTTCTTTAAAGACTCAGGTGCTAACCAAATTGAGATTGATAAAAGAGTTTGCCAAGGCTAGAGGTCTTTTATAAGTATTCTCAACTTTCCTCCTTTAGAAATGGGTCTCTGAAATATTAAAAAGTTTCCTTTAGTTCCATGTCCTATTCCATTTTTACTCTTCTTCTTCCTCTCACTCTTAACAGTGTGTGCGTATGCATGCACATACACATGTGAGCCCAGGGCTATGTTTTAGGTCTTGTTATATTGATGCTTCTCAACAAGGTTCATATTGTTTAGATAGCACTTCACACCTTTTTTTTTTTTTTTTTTTTTTTTTGGTGGTGCTGGGGATTGAACCCAGGAACTTGTGCTTGCAAGGCAAGCACTTTACCAACTGAGCTATATCTCCAGCCCTACTTCACACCTTTGTTGGGCATGTTTTTGAACTTTTGCAATGAAAATGAGTTAGGGTCATGAATGTCAGACATCAGCAATGCCTGGAGTCGTGCTGCACACCAATAATCAGTCCTCATTCCATGAATCTTTCAAAGTCCCTGCCAGCCATGCATACATATAGATGAAAAACCTGATTACAATTAACAAAAACTGGAACCTAACTTCACTACACTAATTTAGCACAAAGTGATTATGCTTGGTTTTAGTAGACACTGACTCTTCCAGAAATGTAATTGCTCTGTGAATTGCAAAAAGATTACATTTTATCTTGTTTTGGAATTGGGGTTGTTCAGTTTGGGGAATCTCACATCATACTGGTGATGGCCCTTGAGAAATGAGTTGCTAATAGCATGTCTGTGTCAGTCAGCATTTGGAGGTCTTGTCCACAGAGTAATTTTGGATGGTTCTGGGTATGAGTGCTGAATATGTCATTCCATTTTCTGGTCTAGTTGTGCTTGACCCTTGACATTTTGAAATATATATGATCTAACCAGGTGCAATGGTGCATGCCTGTAATCCCAGCAACTCAGGAGGCTGAGGCAGGAGAATCACAAGTTAGGCAACTTAGCAGAACTCTTTCAAAATAAAAATAAAAGGGTCGGGAATGTAGCTTAGTGGTAGAGAGCCCCTGGGTTTAATTTCTGGTGCTGAAAAAAAAAAAAGAAAAAAGAAATGTACATATATATATTTACATAAATATGCATATATAAATTTATGTATATATATAAATAAAATCTTTTATAAAGTTACTTTTAAAATTTATTTTTTCTGAATGTGTGGGAAAAGTATGTAAGTAGTACCTACTTTTTTCTCAGCATGGTTAAAAGGGTTTTAAAAAACATTTAATATTAAAGAAGTTGCTGGACTTTCTAGAAGCCATATCACTCCTTTAGAAAGACTACATTAATAATAATGATAATATTAATATAATGATAATAATGATAATATTAATATTATCATTATTATCATTAATATTATTATTACCTTCACCTGGACCTTCTCACTTGGGTTCCTCTAACAGCTGCCAGACTAGTCCTTCAACTCCTGGTTTCATCTCCCTTCCACCCACTTCTCCTAGCTTCTGAGTGCTTTTACTGAAGTGAAAATCTGATCATGTCGTTTGTCTGCTTTCCGGCACTTCATCACCTTCAGGTGTCCTTCACTTGCTGTCTTATGCTTTGTAATCATATGCATTATAATTTTATACATGTAAAAACATTTTTCTGAAAGGGGATCCACAGCCTTATCAGAATTCCAAAGGGATCTGTGGCACCAAAAATGGTAAGAATCTAGACCAAATGAGACCTTTTGTGTTATCTGAACACCTGTAGTGATCTGGGCCTGCCCCTGTCCAGCTTTATCTCTCACCTTCTTTCTCACCCACCCACTCATTACCCCAGCTGAGTACACTTGCACATTGCTAGACACATCCCCACAGTCTTCTGCTCATGCAGCTGCAGTTGCTGGAATGTTCTCCCTATTACCCTAACTTGATTGAGTGATAGCCTTTGGGGAAGGTTCCCTCTGCCTGTCTATGGTTGGTACAGATTTCAGCCTGGACTGTTACCATAATGTTTTATAACCATTGATTTATGACCTTGTTTCCCCAATAGACATTAAATTCTTTGAAGTCAGAGTTTATGTCTTCTAATTCCTGAAGCCTCTGTACCTAGCGAAGTGCCTGGCATATAATAAATAGGAGTTGAATGATTGTATATTGATTTAGAATTTGGTGTAGGTGATGGTATGCCACAAAGCCTTGGACATAAGTGTGCTAGTAAGAGTCTAATAAGGGGAGGGAGTCTGCGATTGAAGGCTACAGACTATGGAAAGCTATACAAATGCCATTGTAGCCTGATAATGACAGTTCTTTCCACTCCTTAAGCTAGTGAATATCTCTGTCCTGACTCCTGATATTTTATTCCTTTTCCTCCGCCCTCCCCTCCTGCCCATGACTGAAACTGTTCTCTGTTACACTACAGAAAGGTAAGGGGAAGTTGGAAGGCAATGTGGAATTCTAGAGGGATGACAAAGGGCACATGGTACCTGTTTGTGTAATTATCAAATCTTTAATAATGTTTAATAATGTTTTAAAATCCAAGAGATCCATGGGGGAAGAGTGGGATGTAATGGAAATCAGGGGAGAAGCTGAACTTCATGTCCAGGTTGGTATGGGATAAAACTAAGAAAATATGTAATAATGCAGGATCCCTGAAGCTGAGATGAATTGGAGGAGGAACTCCCAGGAGTTTGCAAAAGCTAAAGGGAAGACTTGGGGTTCCATGAAGTCTTGAAATTGAGGTTTGAGTCAATCTTAACTAGATCTGAATGGGATAAGGAATCATGCCTGACATTTGGGTTAGACAACAAAAGATACACCTAAAATAATGTCCTTCAAAATGCATGGACAGAAGTAAAGGATTTAACTTTCTCTGGCACTTGTCTTTTTACTCAAAGGTTTTCACCACTGATGCCTTAAAGAAAAACTCATCAAGTAGACAATCTCCTCACTGAATTAGTTGGGGGTAAGGTGAGACTTATAAAGAAAATCAAGACTTCAGTGACTCAAAAAACATGGAAGTTAATTTCTCTGTCATAGGGAAGTTGACTCTGCCAGGTTGCTGAGCTGTTCCATTCCAGAGATCATTCTGAGTTCCACAGTCTTTATCTTGTTTCTCTGTCATCCTTTTCAACATACAGAAGATCAATTAAATGTGGTTTCTTTTTCTAGAATGGGACCTGAGATTCTGCATTTCTAGTTAGATCTCAGGGTAGCAAGGCTAGAAAAAGGCATTGTCTTCTTTACCTGATTGACCTTTGGTCTTAATAGCTTGCAGTGAGATAGCAGTGTAGAAGAGACCATGTACAAGGTTTCAGGGACCAAGCTTGAAAGTGGCACATCACAGCCCTGCTCTTGTTTCACCAGTTAGAAGTTAGTTATTTGGCCATACCTGGTGCAAGGGAACCCTGGAAATGTAGATCCCTGGATTGGCAGTTGTGTTAGCTTTTTATGGTTGTGCCCAATATAAACAACTTAGAGGAAGAAGTTTATTTGGGGTTCATAGTTTCAGAGGGTTCTGTCCATGGTCAACCAGATCTATTTCTCTGGGCCTGAGGTGAGAAAGAACATCATGGCAGAAGGGTATAGCAGAGGAAAGCTGCTCAGTTCATGGTTGCTAAGAAGAAGAGGGGCGGGGATGGTGGCCAGGGGAAACAACAATCACAATCCCAGGGCATGCCCCTACTGATCTACTTTCTCAAAACAAGATCCCACCTCCCAGCAGTCCATTCAGCTATCAGTGAATTAATCCAAATCCACTGATGAGGTTAGAGCCCTATGAACCAATCATTGCCTAGAAGTCCCACCTCTAAACCTTGCTACCTTGGGAACAATGCTTTGAACCATGAGCTTTTGGCAGAACAGTTTAGATCCAAACCATAACAGCAACCATTGTCCCAAGCTGCATTCTGCGACTCTGGGAGAAAAGAAAAGGAGCATTAGTGTATGAGGAGCAGATTGTCTTACTTTGTCAGATCCTGCCTTAGGAGCCACTTCTGGGTAATCATTACATGGTTCCATTTTCTTAACTATGGTATTACAAATGCACTGATTATTAATAACATATACAATATGAGAATATACAAGTTAATTTGAGCATGCAAACAAGATTTTCTCACAATAATTTCCCTCTCACATGCTGAAATATCTCTCTGAGTATAAGGAAAATGGAAGGAGTTAGAGCTAGTGTGCTTGTTTTGTGCATCAACTTGACCAGGCTAAAGGATGTCCAGAAAGCAGGTAAAATAATATTTCTGGGTGTGTCTGTGAAGGCATTTCTGGAGGATATTGGCATTTGAATCAGTGGACTGAGCAACAAATATCAACTCTTGACAATACAGGTGGGCATCATCTTATCCTCTGATGGCTGAGTTAGTGTGAGAGAAACCTGGTGAGGAAGGGCAAACCAATTCCTTTTCTTTTCCGGAGTGGAGACATCTGTCTTCTCCTGCCCTTGGACATCAGAGCTCCATCAGAGTTCTGGACACTTCAGTCTTTCCATCACCTGTCCACCCAGCTTCTTGGACTTTTAACCTTCAATTGAATTATACCACCAGCTTTCTTGGGTCTCCATTTTGCAGAAGACAATTCATGGGACTTCTTACCTTCCATAAACATGTGAATTAATTCTGATAGTGAATCTGTCACATATCTCCATATATACTATTGGTTCTGTTTCTCTGGAATACTCTAATACAACTAGAAAAATCATGTATATTAACCTCATCATTCATTTGGCAAATATTTGAAGACTTATTACTTTAAAAATTCACTGTACTTTGTGTTGGGGAATAGCACTGCAAATCATAGATAGAGTAGGCAGGTTCAAGTAGTAGTTGAGGGGTTCACTTTGTAAACTGAGTTGCAGTTCCATCCCTACCACTTGACCTTAGGCAAATTAGTTAACATCTCTGTTTCAGATTCCTCATCTATAAAATGGCTTAGAAGTGGTATTTCATAGATGACTGTGAGGAGTCCCTGAGATAATTTATCAGTCACAATTATCATTATACTTATTCTCAGGAAGTTGTTGTTCCTCATGATGTGCATGATGGTTAATCTGGATTGTCAACTTGATTGGATTGAGAGACACCTAGGATTAAGAGATTTGTGGGTGTGACTCTAAGGGTGTTTCCAGAGACCATTGGCACATGGGATGGCAAACCGAGGGGAAAAACCCACCCTGAATGTGGGTGGCACTGTCCAATGGACTGAGGACCTGGTGGAACAAAAAGGTGAAGAAGGAGAAAGCCGAGGCAGATGCAAGCTCGATTCTTCTTGATCAGGGACATCAGTTGCTACCATGATCCCTTTTGGACATTAGACTTCAGCTCCTTCACTCTTCCATTGTGGACTCCCATCAGTGATTCTCTAGGGAGTTTTCAGGACTCCAGTCTCAGACTGAGGCTGCACATTTTTTCCACTTGTTCTAGGGTTCCAGTTTCTTTAACTGAGAATTTACTATTTCCCTCAACCTCTCCAGCATTCCCCATTGTGAGATGCCCAGCTTCTGAATGTAAGTCTATTTAATAATGTACTTATCCCATTGATCCTGTTCCTCTAGAGAACCCTGACCAACACAGTGTGTATCCCTGAAGAATATAAATTGGGATTCATTGCTCTAGGGATTGTAGAGACATAGATCTAAGATGATATGTGCTCCCCTTTAAGCAAACTGGGAATCAGTAGGCTCTGGCTTGGGGCCCATTCTTACTTTCCATCAATTCCTTGAGGGAGAAGTGGTTTTCTTAGTAAGAGCAGGCTATATTTAACCAGCAGCTTTCAACTTTTTTTCTTTGATGAGGTATCAGCATTTTGTCAACCTTTCCACATCACCTCAATTTCATTTCTGATGTTAGAGATTACTCTGTCAACCATGTAATAAGCTTACTAGTAGTAGGTGGTCTTTCATTTTTCCTATATCCCCAAAGAATTTCCTCTTATTTACAGGAATGAAGTGACCTTAACTTGCAGAGGTTTTCATATCCACTTGAGCTCGAGAATTCTTTATGCCACCTTTTCTCATACTGCACAACTCTTGTTTAGGAATTCAGTACTGCACATCTTATGTAATGTGACCCCAGTGATTTGGAATTCTGGTTTGAACTGAGGTTGCAAAAGAAGGCACAGGGTCATTGGAGGTGTCTCTTCAAAGGAATGTCTTCATGTCATGTGTCAGTTTCCTTGTTGTTTGGTAATTTTCTGGCTTTCATTATCTTTTTCTCTTTCTTTCTCTTTTTCTCTTACTTACCTAGAAAATAGAAAAAAACTGACAAGGGAATGGAGGAATATGTATTTGTGTTAGGCATTGTCTTTCATGAACCATATGTTCCTACGATAATCTGATAAAATTCATGGTCCTCTTCCTCAGAAATATATACATATGTAACAGTAGATATAACTACAGAAAATCCAAAGTTTTTTTTTTCCCCCACAGATCTCTTTAAGTCAGTGGATTCCAGGCCAAGAAAACATCAAAATGGACATCCCTGAAAATGCAAAGTTTATGGCAAATGCAATATATATTTCAGCCAATATGTTAAAGGTTTTATTTTAAGAAAACAAGTCAACATGGATTTTATTGAAACAACTGTCAACATTTATTTATTTCAGTCATATTTTTAAAGAACCCTTCAAAAACCACTTTTACTGATTGATTATTAGTCAATGTATTTCCCACTTCCCTACTGGGTTCATCTAATTGAATCGTCCTGTTGTGTTTGCTGAATTATCTTCTCATCTTTCAGGTCTTTAATAAAGTGGCAAAAGCTTTCCTTGTGAAAATTGCTACTCAGAAATCTGTAAGACTGGGCAGTTGAATTACTTATTGCAATTCTGTTTTGATTTTTTTTTTTTAACCCACATTCAAAGATGGTAAACTGTAGTTTGACCTTCTTGTTTTGGGGCAAAGCAGACAGTGGAATTCTCCTGTTGATTGGTTTTTCTTGGGTCTTACGTTCTGAAAGCTGATGCAAAGGAGTTATGGTAGGGATGGGGAGGTGAGACAGAAAAGGGTGATTTCATCAAGAGCTAGGGAGAGGTCTGCTTGGCCTTTGGTCCCTCCTCCCTTTCAGTACCTGGGGAGTAGATGCGCTTAGATGCTGAAGGAAAATGGGGAGGTTGAAAGAAATGTTTGCCTCTACTATTTTCTGTCAAGACAGGTTTAGAACACTTGACTACCCACCTGAGACAAAGATAAATATTTTTTTATGTACTGGGGCTTAAACCCAGGGTTACTTAACAACTGAGCCACATTCCCAACCCTTTTCAATTTTTTTTTTTTTTTTTAAATTTTGAAATAGGGTCTCACTTGTTAAGTCATTGAGGCTGACCTCAAACTGATGATCCTCCTGGCTCAGTCTCGAGTCTCTGGGATTATAGGTGTAGGAAACTACAACTTGTGACAGAGTTAGTCTCTAGGGACCATTTTCATGTCAGCAATCATTTTTGGGAATCCCAAAGCAAATGCCTTCCAGCAGTGTTTTCCTTATTCCCAGGACATTCACAGGGATGAAGGGAAGAATAATCTGGATGATGACCATGATTGAATTCCCTGTCAGAAGAGCCACAGGGGATGTCAACATCAGATCTACTGAAATTTCAAAAAGATAAAATACCAGGACAAATGCCTAACACCTGGGGGTGTGCAGTGATGCCCACGCTCATGCAGAGATGCAGACACTGGTCCTGCCTCCATGAGGTCACCCAAAGTGTAGATATAGGACCCAGATGCAGTGATGCCACAGGTGGAAATAAGGAGTTAGGGGAACTCAGAAGACAAAAGAAGTTTTTCTTGGAGAACATCAGGATAGGTCACATGGAAGAAAGTTGTTTTAAGCACACTTTGAAAGCTCGAACAACTTAGATATGTGAAAAGAAAGAGAACTTTCCAGTTGAGGGGAATTATGTGAGCAGAGACATAAAGCACTGTGAAGAATAAAGGGGACATTTGGTTCAACTGTAAGTTGTGACAAGGAGACCCATAGGTATAGTCCTTGGAAAGCAAGGCTGGAGTTCCCCCTAAAGACTTAGAGAACACAGAATGCTGAAATGGAAAGACAGATAGGGAGTCAGTATCTTAATTCTTTTGGCCTGGAGTAAGTTTCTTACTCTCTTTGAGGCTAAATTTTCTTACCTATGGTGTGGAAATAATGGTACCTTTTAGGGTTGTGCTTAGAATAAGAGTAGTAGCAAAAACAATGACAAAAACAGCTACTATATACTGAGCACCATGGTTTCTGTGTCTGGCATGTATTGGTGCTTGCCAAAAGTCATTCTTGTTATTATTACTGTTATAACAACCACAGTACTAGTCAGGGTGCTGTACTAGAATCTGTGCAATATACTTTACTAGTATTAGACTTTCACATCCAAATTTCTACTTCTTTCCTCCTGAACATGTAACTTCTTCAAATTAGGTGTAACCATGTAGCTTACAATGGACAATAAAATGTGGATGGAAACCATGTTCTCCTGTGCAGAGGTATTTCAGTACTGGTGCACAAGTCTCTGATGGGAGGTTCTGGCAGCCTGATCCATAAGTGATTACGCTGAGCTGAGTTGCCCTTCTTTCATATAGTCCTTGGACACTAGGCTTGCTCATCAATCCTGTCCCCCACCCAATTAAAA
Source organism: Sciurus vulgaris (assembly GCF_902686455.1). NCBI lineage: Eukaryota > Metazoa > Chordata > Mammalia > Rodentia > Sciuridae > Sciurus > Sciurus vulgaris. The sequence continues at coordinate 87,042,841 of NC_136463.1, read as the reverse complement.
ATACTACCTCTATGATCTTTTTCTAGGGCATAATTCTATCTTTAAGCAATCCTTATTTTAAGTTCAAAACCTACTAGTTTTATCATTTTTCTTTTTACTCCTCAGCAATAATCTATTTCTATTTTGTTTCTTATTTTTCAATGGTTTGTTGTAGAACGAGGAAATGTGCATCCTGTTTCACTGGGAAGATGGCTATTAATCCAAACTAAAATGATAAATACAGTAACAGTAATGGAACATTCACTATATGGTGGGTGTAAGCTAACAAAGCACTTTTGGATGCCAGCTTGTTTAATCTTCTTGCCATCATGCAAAGGAGATACAGTTGCTCTCCCTTTTTGAAAGATTTTATAAACTGAGGCAGAAAGCAGACAACACAGTTAGGAAGGTGGAGAACCAAGATTTAAATCTATAGGTTTGGCTCTGGAGACCTAGCTCTTAAATGCTCCTCATTACTACATTTCTGTGGGGTCCAATTTTTATTTTGCCAAAAGACTCTATTTGTGCAACCCCCCTCAAGGTATCCTCCCAGGTGTTCTTCAGTCAAGTTAGCAAGTATATTTTGATTATACCTCTCTCTCTGTCCTTTACACCTTATTTTCCTCCATAGATATTATATTGAAAATCTCCTATGGATTCAGATACAACAAGTAATATTTTTAAAGTTTCATAAAAATCATAATCTAGCTTCTCCAATTTTTATAAAGTCACTATTGAACAGCAGGATTCCATATACACAACTGAGTGCTCAGTTATCATACTAGTGTTGCTGAAGTGTGAATGAGCTGGGGAAGAAGTGGTCAGTGTGGCTGGGAGTGAGGAGGAAAGCATTGGAGATCTGACCTTGAAGGATAGGTGGTAAGGGATTGGATAGTACAAGGGAAGGAGGAATAATGATCAGGAATTAAGTAGAATCTGTGATTGATAAATGGATAATTCGAGGAGTTTTTACTGAGAAAGCACAATAGTAGTTAACTCTCAGCATGCAGATGTGCTTGTTAGACCTATGTCTCTGAAATTACTTCTCACTGTATCTTAAAATAACAACAAGGTTTCCAAATTATAGATGCAGAAATTATAGAAATAGAGCTCAGGTTTTTTTATGGGAAAGTATTACTCACAGGGAGTTAAAAGCTTTTATGCTTTATAGATGCTTTTAGGGTTGAAGCAAATCTAGTATTCATTTATAGCCTAACTCATTTTTGCATTGCTGGGAGATTTTGCAAATCTAACCTCAATTCTGCCCTTCCCTGAACTCTGAGAATGCCCCAGGCTATATTTGTTCATAAAGGTGAATTTCCTTTTGAAGAGCAGTTTGATTTAATTTTTGCTTTTCATGATGCCTATTACTATGTGTGTAAAACTTTCAAGTTGCCAGGGCTGGTTTTCCACCTTCTGTAATAAAGGAACTGTGCGTTCATGTACACTTCTCTGAGTGCCCAGTTCCAATCACAGTCATGCTTTTAGAAAGAAATGCAGTTGTCATGGGAAACAAAATCTTTTTTGGGGTTTTCATCAGGATCTGCCAGCATTTGTTATTTCATGCAGTTGGCTCTCATGAACCGAGTGTATTTATGAATCATCAACCAGGATCCACTAAGCCTTGCTTTTATTGAGTTTAGAATTGCAAGGGTTCTTGGAACCCAACTGGTCCAATCACTTTGTATTAGAGGTGGGACTCCAAGGTTTGGGAGAGGTGTCCACGGCCAGCAGTGAGAGAGCTGAGCACCTGCCTCTATGACCACCAGCTTTATCTTTCCCTTGCTCTCTGCTGCTTTGTTCTCATGGTGAGATAGTGCTCTGAGAATTGTGGGTGGATTAATGACCTATTGTTGGAGACTTCCAAGGAAGAAGTAAAGGGAGGAGGCAGATTATTTGGTCAGGATTTTTTTTTTTTTTTTTTGTTTCTTCTGGAAATGGAGTGGAGAAGCAGAGTGAGTTTCTTAGGACAGTGATCATAACCTTATGTGTAATGATATATTAATCAACACACGCCTCCTGGGTGCTGACCCTATTTATAGCCCCCTGCCAGGTTTCATGACTCATGCCAAGGGATAAGCTAAGGCCCTGACTCAAAAGGTTCATAAAGTATTTTGGGGAGACACAATTAAACAAAATCAAAGAAAAGCATATATAAACAGAGTTTCAGATACATGATATACATGCTATAGTGTTTCAGAGGAGTTCAGATCAGTGTAGTCCAGACTCGGGGAAGCTTGGGGATCCTGAAGGGAGAAATGGGACTGAAGCGTTATGTATTGACAAACATTTAAAGATAGTAGTAGGGTGCCCTACCCACCCCAGTCTTCTCTGTTTAGACTTAGTCATCGCATCTGTACATACCCACCTGTGTTCATGATTTTACAGAACATTCTGTTTCGACTAACTAAATTTCATTTCATCAAATTATATAATTTATTTTTAAGCCAAGTGTGATTTAAGAATTTTTATATATATTTGTATGGTTTAGATATGAGATGTCCCCCAAAAGCTCATGTGTGAGACAATGCAAAAAACTTTGGATGTCAAATGATTGGGTTATGAAACCCTTATCTTCATCAGTGTGCTAAATCACTGGTAGGGATTGACTGATTGGTACTGTAGGTAGGTAGGGTGTGACTAGAGGTGGTGGTCCCTGAGGGCCTGCCTTTGCAATATATATTTTGTCCATCGTGAGGAGAGCTCTCTCCATATCCTGATTGTCATGTCCTGAGTTGTATCCACACCCTTCTGCCATGATAGTCTGCCTCATCTCAGACACAGGGTAATGGCGTTGGCCATCTATGGACAGAGTCCTCTGAAACTGTGAGTACCAAATAAATTTTTCCTCTACATTTGTTCTTGTCAGATATTTTGGTTACAGCAATGAAAAAGCTGACTGAAACAACATTTGAAAGAAGAAAATTCTTTGTCAGAACAAAAGGGATATTTTGTTTAGAAAGTATGGTTGCAGTCATTACTTGTATTCGAACTTTTAAATTCTAATATTTTACATTTTCATAATATTTTACAGTTTGTAGTATGATTTCTCAAATACTATTTTCTTTGATCACAAAAGCAAATTTCAAGAAGGTAGGATAATTTTAATCCTGCTTTATAGAAGAGAAGACTGAGACTCAGTGCTTGTTCTCAGGTCCATGCTTAAGTACATAGAACAGAATCTGAAATCACTCCTCTGAGTCTCAACCAGGGTTCTTTTTTTTTCTCAAATTTCTTAGCTAATCAATTTAATTGGTGCTTTATTCTTTGGTTCTTATTCTTTCCTTTACTGAAGAATACTATAAAGATATAAACCAGCCAAATATGGTACTGTCTACACAGAGCTATGAAAGTAAAATTTTCAAAGTCTACAGTTGTCAGTGAAACTTTTGAAATAGCAAGATTTGCTATTAGTTCCAGCCCTGAATTTTGATTGGCTTTAGTCTATCATGAATTGATCCTTTTCTGTAACATTCTTTTCAGTTGTACTGACTCCAAGTATGTTTTCCAATTACACATTTTCTGATTCTTTCTCATTTCATTGTCTTTACCCAGGCTCCTAAGAAATTGAAAATCACTCATCACTCCTTTTATTCATGGCAGATGGAAGAATATTTTAATAGTTTTTTTAAAAAAAATCACCATTGCTACTTTCTGTAATGGTTGACATTACAGAAACGTGGCATCTGAAACTTTAAAAAATTAACATCACAGAAGAACTGGGTGCATTCTCAGTGTTAGCCAACATCTATGTCCTCTGAAGGTAATTTTTCCTTTGTGATAAAGTCATGAAACAGATTTATTGTTCATTGTTTGAGACCAGTTGTGGCTCATATTTCAACATTATTTGTGTAATCCTAAACTGTACTCTTGGATGTGTGTGTGTATGAGTGTGTGCATGTGTGCAGTAAGAGTGAGAACAGAAATTGAAGACATGGTCACTATTCTTGAAGAGCACATAGTCTATTTGGGGAGACAGAATTTACTTGCATGAGTGGCATAAGAATTGGAAGTGATTATTTATGATGGTTAATTTTATGTGTCAGTTTGATTGGCTAAGGGATACCAGATGAAACATTGTTTCTGGGTGTCTATGAGGGTATTTCTAATGAGATTAGTACTTGGATCATGAACTCAGTCAAGAAGATTGCCCTCCATGATGTCAGGGAGCATCACATCCTCCGAGGGTGGGAATGGAGCAAAGGGCAGAGGAAGGAAGGATCCATCCCTCTTTTTCCTGTCTGATCGCTTGAGCTGGAGCTTATCTCATCTACTTTCAGAGTGGAATTTGCACCATCAGCTGCCTTAGTTCTTATGCCTTTGAACTTGGACTGAATTATACACTGACTGTACCACGTCTTTAGCTTGCAGATGTCAGATTGTGGACCTTCTCAGCCTCCTAAATTGCATGAGTCAATTCCTCACAATAAATCATATATGTGTATTATGTATGTGTGTATATGTTGCATACACATATATTATATAGGAGATTAATACATATTTACCTATACCTATATCATATATCATATAGAAATATAATATCTCTCTATATGATATAGATATCTCCTATTAATTTCATTTCTCTGGAGAACCCTGACCCTGACTAATTACACTGCTCTGTTCATTTCAGTCTCTCAAAATATAATGAGTAAGGCCATTCTGTGTGACAAAAAGGCATAAACAATGTTTTCTTTTTTTCTTTTTTGGTAGCTGCACTCTGGCTGGGGAGATTTCTCATTTAGTTAACAAATAATTATGATACAAGGCAATGTAAAATGAAGGACTTAAGATTAAAAAAGTGTCCAAATGAGGAAGAGAACATTTCTGGAAGCTAATTACAAAGGTCTTGGAAAGTTCAGATTTGAAAAGTATCTTGAAGAGTGGGGAAGAGTTAAAAAAAAATTTTTTTTATTTTTACAGACTGCTTTTTGATTCATTGTACACAAATGAGGTACATCATTTTGTTTCTATGGTTGTGCACGATATAGATTCGTATCATTTGTGTAATCATACATATACATAGGGTAATGATGTCTGTCTCATTCCACCATTTTTCATACCCCCTCTCATTTCCCTCTATGTAATCTAAAGTTCCTCCATTCTTCTCTCACCCCCCACCTCCTAACCCCCTTTGTATCCACTTATCCACTTATCGGAAAACATTTGGCCTTTGGTTTTTTGGGATTGGGTTATTTCACTTGGCATGATATTCTCCAATTCCATCCATTTATCTGCAAATGCCATAATATTATTCTTCTTTATAGCTGAATAATATTCCATTGTGTATACATACCTCCTTTCTTTATTCATTCATCTGATGAAGGGCATCTAGGTTGGTTCCACAATCTATTGTGAATTGAGCTGCTATAAACATTGATGTGGCAGTATTACTGTAGTATGCTAATTTTAAGTCCTTTGGCTATAAATTGAGGAGTGGGATAACTGGGTCAAAAGGTGGGTCCATTCCAAGTTTTCTAAGGATTCTCCACACTGCTTTCCAGAGTGGCTGCACCAATTTGCAACTCCACCAGCAATGTAAAAGTGTGCCATTTTCCCCACATCCATGCCTACATCTATTATTGTTTGTGTTCTTGATAATAGCCATTCTAATTGGTCTCTGGAATCTGTCTGCTGGGACGATTTTTGACAGATAGAATTTGGAAAAAAAAAAAAAAAACCTACTGGCAATATAGAAAATTGAGTGAATGAATGAATGCGTGAACAAATGCTGGACTAGGTACCACGTGCTCTGAGAGCAATGTAGCTGGATTAAGGTGTGTGGAGTGAGGAGCCAGGGCTAAGAACAATAGCAGAACTTTCACACAGGGTTTTCTTTCACCATTCATGTCTTCACTGATACCAAAAAGATCCAGTGACTGCATTTATTGTCTGTTTTATTTTTAAGCAAATGGTTGCACAGTTGAACTAGCTAGTGTGAAGGTGGGTTCTGAGGGATTGGTAAAATGATGGGTGCACATTCCCTGTACTTACTCTTTATATTCAAATGGTCATATTAATTTATCTATTTGAAAAAGCTTTTAGTACCCTAGAGACTTTTATCTTTTCAGCCAAATAAAAAGTTTGTTTTTATCTTCACAGGGCTCTTATCTGATCAGAGGACAGCGTGTTGATTGCACATTGGGTTTCAAAAGCATGTATATGAAGCTTGAGTCTTGATATAATCTCTCAGTGCTGGGTGACATCCAGTTGGCACTGTCCAGGAAGGCTGTCAATGACCTGTCAATGACTATGCTTGTCACTTACTAGATATGTTTAATATCACCTTTAAATGTAAGTGTAAGTGAGATACTTTGTACTACTCTGGGCCAAAACCATTCATCACACACAAAAAAATATGTTGGTGATATGTCATGATTAGTGCTCTGTCACCACACTGAATGGGAATAATTTGTATTAAAATCCCAATTATTCAATGGGTAACTATATTAGAAGTTCACAGTGGTGAAATGCCTCATAATTGAATAATGGAAGCAGGTTTCAATTTGTTACTAGGGTTATGTGACTAGGTAAAGATAACAAGTTGAAACAGCCTTGCCCATGTGATGTATTTGTAGGTCCTGGAACAGATGGACTGAGTTCATATCCTGACTCTGCCATTTGATATCCAGGTGACCTTTGGCAGTTTCCTTAATTGTTGTATGAAATGAGTTTGACCAGTGCATGCATTTCTTTAGCTTCCTCTGAGGATTAAGTAACATAATGTATGAGAAGCTCTTAAGGCAGATTCTGATATATAATAAATGCATAATAAATACTAGTAATTTTTACATCATTATAATGACATTTATTTATTTGGAATGAAACTAGAAGGTACATTGCTCTACAATTGATGGGGAATAATGGAGGTGTATTAAGTGATGTAGTAAAATGATTGGATAAGCATTTTGGAAGATAATTGTGATAGAGGGGCAGCCATTGGGAGCCTCATTGTCTAGAAAGCCACTCCAAATGTCTACATAAGAGATTGAAAAGCCTTAAGTAGTAAGGATGCAAACCATAGATATTTAGGAAGCAGAATTGGTGGGATCTGATGACCAACTTTAAGTGGGTGATGAGGTAAAAGGATAAGGAGAATTTAACTCTCAGAATTCAGTCCTGGACAACTGGAAACAAATAGAAGGAGTCAGTGATGCATGAAACTTCTAGAAGCCAGCTGTCTTGTTCACAGTCCATTTGTGCCAGGGCAGTGGGGTATATTGAAGGTAGTCTAAAGAAAGTGCCTGGAGATAGCATGGGAGACATGGTTTATTGGTGAAAGCTTACAAGATATCAGTGCCTGCTCCAAGAAGAGTTCAGTGATGATAGGTTGACAGACAGCATCTCTATCCTTCTTGGTACTTTGCCAAGTAGTGCCTCCTCTCCCTCCTGGTGTTTTGTCTAATGGAAGCTGGCTGGATGAGTGACACCTTTCCTTTCCACCATTTTCTCAATTCCACACTTGTCCCCATTCAGAGAGGGGTTTATATGTTATGTTTTAGAAGCAGTAATATCATCAGCATTAGCTTGCTTGGTTTGCTTGTCTAACCAGCATCCCAAGGAGCAGCTGTCCTGTCGTACATGCAAGAAAGTAGCTTCCTATGGATAACACTAACTTGCTCTTGTTCCCAGTGTGCATAAGAGCAATCCATTGTCCTTTAAGATAGTATGCATCTGGTCTTTCCCGCCCAGAGTTTCTTTCATTCTTTCCTTAACTTGGTTATGTTTTTGGAAAACAAAGGGGGTTTTCAGGAACATGGTGTCTTACTGTCCCATTTTGCTTTAGTCATGACAAACCAGCAGAGTTAATTGCAAAATAAGTACCCATTAATGCTTTCTGCAGTTAAACAACTTGCACAGTACTTGATCCAGTGTAGATACTCAATACCTGTTAATAGAAGGCATGTTTATTAAAGTATTGCAGTTGCAGCTGGATCAAGGACAAAACCTACATGCCATAGCCCAATATTCAAGAAAGAAAAATGTGGCCAGAAGAAAAATTGAAGACATGTTCACTACTCATGAATGGTGCACAGTCCAGTTGGAGAGATACCTTTTTGCACATGGCATTGGACTTCATAGTCACAACTCTATTGCCTTGGGTAGAATTAAGTCTATCAAAATATAATGAATACCATCATTCCATGTTAAAAAAAACAAACTATGGCTATGCTTAATCCTTACAGTAACTCAACATATATTAATTCTCAACCTTTGGTGTGTTTCAGAATCATATAGAGGGTAGGTATAAGCAGATTGCTGGACATCATTCACAAGGGTTCAGATCCAGGAGATGTGGGACCAAACCTGAGATTTTATATTTCTAACCAATTTACAGGGGATACTGCTGCTGCTCCTTTGGGGTCCCCATTTTGAGAACCACTTCTCCAAGTGACTGGTTCTCACACTCTGATGTATTTTGCAACCATCTGGTTGGCTTTTAAAAATCTGAAGCCTGCGAAGTCCTTCAGATCTAGTCTACCACAATCTCAGAGTGTGGGGCCCAGGCATCCGCAGTGTTTACAACTTCTTAAGTGATTCTAGCCTGCCCCTTAACAGAGAACCAGTTCTCCAATCCTTTGCTTCTTACACTCCCATGAGTACATCTCATCTGGAGGTTTGGTTAAAATGCAGATTTTGATTCAGTAGGGTTTAGGTGGAGCTGAGTTTCTGCATTTCCTCCTTTTTTACATACAAGAAAGTGCACCATTTTTAAGTGAACAGTTTGATATGTTTTGACAAATGTATATGTCTATGCATACCACAATCAAGATATAGAACATTTCATTACACTACCAAGTTTCCTCTTGTTCTTTTATGGCCATTTCTGACCTCCCAGCCTAAGGAAATTGCTAATCTACTTTCTGTCACTCTAGATTAATCTTGCCTGTTTTAGAATTTCACACAAATGGAATCATACAGTATGTATTCTTTTATGTCTGCCTTCTTGCTCACTCAGAAGAGATCCTGCATCTCTAATAAGATCTCAGGTTTGTAGACCACACATTTTTCCAAAGCAGGGTACTTAAGGATTTAAGAATCTTTGATTTATAGCATTTAGCCCAGGGACTTAAGCATGATTGATATTTATTAAATAGGATATACTGAAGTGATTTTTAATTTTTAACTTTTAATATCAAATATTTAACATCAGAGCCTACACAGACTAGAATTTCTTTAGGTGACAAGTCAGTTACAGTCTGTCCCAGGCAGGAGACCCTGGGGACAAAAGCAGGGAGATGAATACTTCAGAAAGGCCAGGAGGGGGTGCAGAAAGGCTTTTGATTAGGAGATCAAGGTTGGAGGGGTCTCTGAGGTAATGCAAAGACTCTGTACCCCAACCTAGGATCGGGTTTTTGCTACTTCTCACTTTTATGCTTCCATATCTGAATGATAAGGTGCTTCTTTTCTTGGCTTTGACAATTTTGGGGAATTGCAAAACTCAGGAGTAGGTAAGATAAGATGCCTGCAACTGCATTTTAGAAAAATGATGTGTAATATCCACTTTATGACATCTAAATGAGGTCTTTTTTAGCTCTTTCCCAGGGTCGTGCCCACTGCTAACTTTAATACACCCAAATGCTCGTACTCATCTTTCATCGTGTCACCAACTTAAAGAATACTTTGTTTGTTTTTATCTATCATGTCCCTTGTTAGAGGAGAGTATATTTTATATTTCTTATTAAATGGCAACAGTTATTTCTGAAGGCTGATAATTTATAGCTTCACTACTAGGAAAAAAGTGGAGGGGTTGGTGGGAGAAATAAACCTTTTGTTTTATTATGCTCTGGGAACTGATTATGGGCATAAAAAAATAAAACAACTCATACATCCACCAGAGCTTATTGTATTATCAGGTAATACACCTGCCTCTCTGATAAATAGGACTCAGTAGAACAGTTAATAAAAGCCCGAGAGTTATTTGGTGCAGAAATACAACAGTATAAAGTTGCCTGAATGCGATCTACAGTGATTTTTTTTTTAATCATAAGAAAGGGCTTGAAATTCTAACAGTAACTGAAGGTAGTAATTGAAATAAGTGGAGTGCTTTCCTTGTTTTCAGAATAAAGGGAGGACGTTTCATATTTTGCACGAACTCTTTCAGGAAATCTAAGTCCCAGGAGTTGGAGATGTTTGCAAACACATAGAAATAACAAAGGACCCCAAATCGCACTTGGGAATGGCTTGAGTTTTCATGAAGTTTTCCCACACAAGATCTCTTGAATTCCAACGATGACCGTGTGGGTTGGACTATATAGATACCATCTCCATTTGCTTGATGAAGACATAGGTCCAGAGATGCTAAGGAACTTCCCCAAGCTCTGCAGGGCACTGTGGGCAGAGTTAGCCCCAGAACTCCACAGCCAGCCATGATCTGTGGGTCAATGTGGGAAATAAATACGTATGAAATGAACTCATAGATACTTGTGGTATCATGTCTTGCAAATAAATCACAGAATTCTAGACGTAGAAATACCAGTAGAAAATGCCTATCTAGATGCTTTAGGATATCATTGTCAATTTGATGGTAGATGAGCTAGAGTTTTGGAGACTCCTCTGTTTTACTAGGTGACTCTTTAGAATTTTCTCTTTATCAGTTTTCTTGTGCCATGAAGTTCTACTGACTGAAATAACGTTTACTTCACATAATTTTTTATTTCTAAATTCTTGGATATTGAAGAGCGTTACAGTTTGGATGTGATACGTCCCTCAAAAGCTCACGTGTAAGACAATGCAAGAAAGTTCAGAGGAGAAATGACTGAGTTGTGAGAATCTTAATCCAATCAGCGATTTAATTCCCTGATAGGGATTGACTGAGTGGTAACTGAAGTGGTAGGGTGTGGCTGGAAGAGGTAGGAATTGTGTCATGGCTTTGGGTATATATTTATCAGTTGAGTGGGGATTCTCTCTTTGCTTCCTGAGCTGTTTCCCTCTGCCACACTCTTCCACCATGATGTTCAGCCTCACCTTGAGCACTGGGGAATGGAGCCTGCTGTCTGTGGACTAAGGCTGCTGAAATCTTGAACCCTCAAATAAACCTTACATCCTTTACAGTTGAGCTAGTTGGGTCATTTAGTCACAGGAGCAAAATAGCTGACTAGAACAGAGAATAACTCTTCATGATATTCCAAATACAGTCTTCAGGGAAGTGATAAAATAAGGTCACCTTAACGTCTAACAGGACCCAAAAGTCCCCAGGTGCCTCACCTGTGCTGTGGCTTTAATCCTGAACAGCTCCTTGAGGTGAACATTAGTGTTTGTGTTCACTTTACAGACAGGGAACCCAGAGTCAGAGAGGTAAAGCAACTTGCTCATGATGAACTACATATACCTTCCTGGGATTCATGTATGGGTTTTCTGTCTATAAACCTAGTACATTTTCCTCTTCTAGGCTTTTCTAGACTTTGGCTCTCTTTCTTTCTTTCTTTCTTTCTTTCTTTCTTTCTTTCTTTCTTTCCTTTCTTTCCTTTTTTACCATTTATTTGTAACCCAAACAAGGTTCATTTTAAAGTAATTATTATAGGTATTTCTTTCTTGCTGATTATTTTTTCCTCCTTTTTGATATCGTGGCTCATATAAGAACAGTTTCCCAGCAGGAAAAAGTGGTAACTGTTACTTTAATGAAAGGAGAAATAATGAAATTTTAATTTGAAGTTCAAACACACATAAGGAAATGCCAATTGGATCTTGTGAAAATGAGGCCTTAGCAAAGAAGGGTACTCTCTGCCTTTTCAAAGGGCAGCCAGAGATGGGACTTCTACAAGAGTGCCAGGATCAGCATCCTACTCTATGATGAAAGCAGGGTTCCTTGAAGCCTTATGGTATTTAAACACTCAATTCAATTCTTGAGTCAAATTCTCATTCTTGATAATTTTATCATCAGCCTGGAATTCAGCTGGGGCATAGGTGGCAACCAATTTGTAGAGTTCTAGTATTTGCACAAATGCCTAATCACACAGAGAGCACTGGCTTGGAAAATGGGAGATTTGGGCTCTCTTTGGTTTTGAAAGCTTTGAAACTATGATAAGTCACGTATTTTCTTTGGGCCTAATTTTCTGTGGGGCCATTTATTTTCTTAAATATTTGGTATTAGGACTTTCAGCCTAGAAAGGATGCCAGGACCAGAGTGCATGGTGCCTCTGGGTGGGAGGAGTGATGGTTCTAGAAAGAGCCATTATAAAGAAGTGCAAATTTGGAGAGAGGTAATGCATGTAAAAAAGGGATTGTAGGGGTTAGAATGAAGATTAGACCACAATTATTCCTGAACTGAAAAGGAGGTGGCTATGGAGGAATTGGTGGACTTCTCAAAGCCATTAGCACGGTTATGAGTTCATTTGATGAGACGAAATGGACACTTTCCTCCTCTGTAAGACAAAGCACTATGCTGCCATCTCACTTGTCTAAAAAATCTAATGGTACCAAGCATTGGTGACACTGTGTAACCAATGCTCCTGGAAAAATATAAATTACACAGCCTTTGATGTTTGCAGGACTAGCCTTGTTCTCACCCATTCTGCACCGCCCTTCTCACTTATATTTAATAAGAATAATTGTAGAATGTTCTGGGAATACAACACCCTGATGCAAGGAGGAATGGGCAGAACAGCCTGGTCAGTGTTCCTGTCCCTCTTGGAATAGGACTCTCACAAAAAATTTTGCTCAGGGAGTACTCTTGCCCTAGGGTATGAAACCTCAAGTAGGCAGCTTATCAGTGCATCCACTCTGGGCAGCTTTCCAGAGCTATGGGGCAAAGACTCACCATGAATCCTAGGCTGCTCTCTTCCCTTGGTGCTTATCAGTGAGTAGTAAGGTTGTTCCATGTAATTTGTGTGAATGTTCTGTCTCACAGAATCATGATAGTGATGGAGCAATTGGCATCCAGTGGACCTGCTGTGCCTCATTATGGAATGAAGCTGAGAATATATATGACTTATGACTGTAATTCCACTTCTAGAGAAGCTTCTAAGCAAGAATGCTAGGCTTCATGTCTGAGAGTGTTCATAGTGTCAAACTGTTCTTAATAGCTGTACACGGGACACCACTAGCAGAATGAATGAGTGTGCTAGTCACATGGTGGATTAGTTTCTAGAGTTATGAGTGCATATCAACTAAAGTCACATGCAACAGCAAGCTATGATCTCATAGAAATAATGTCAAGCAAAAGAAGTAAGATATTCCATTTATTTATAAATTTTAGAAAAAAGGGTGATATGAAAGTCTTTAAAACCAAAAGGCATATGGAAGTGATAAACCTACAAATAGATGCTAAGAAATAATTATTGTGAGAGTTAGGATATGGATGACTTCTGGAGAGAGATTGAACTTTGATCAAGGAAGAACACAACACATGACCCCTGAGAATGGCAATGCGTCTATTTTGTGTTACCTGGGTACACAGTTTGTATGGACATAGTCTTCCTTTATTTATTTTCACATTTTTATTTGTGCTTTATAGCTGTATACAATGATAGGATTTGTTGTTACATAGTCATATATGCACACAATATAACAATAATTTTGGTCAATTTGGCTCTTTAGCATTTCCTGCCTTCCTTACCCTACCCCATCCCTTTCCTCTTGTCTACTAATCTCCCTTTGATTTTCATGAGATACTTCTCACTTTCTTTTCTTTTTCAACTCTAGCTTCCACATATTAAAGGAAACATGACCCTGATCAGCGTTTGACTTATTTCACTTAACATAATGTCCTCAAGTTCCATCCATTTTCCTAAAAATGACAATTTCATTATTCTTAATGGCTGAATAAAACTCCATTGTGTGTGTGTGTGTGTGTATACACATATATATGTGTGTATATATATATATATATACACATATATATGATATATATATATATATATATATCACATTTTTTAAAATCCATTCATCTGCTGATGGACACCAAGGCTGATTCCATAGTTTGGCTATTATAAATTGTACTGATATAAACATGGGAATGCATGCATTGCTATAGAATGCTGACTTTAATTCTTTAGGATAAATGCTGAGTAGCAGTATACCTGAATTATATGATGGTTTCATATTTAGTCTTTTGAGGAAACTAAATCGTTAGTGGTCGCACAAATTTATAATCCCACCAAAAGTATAAAAGTGTGGCTTTACTTCCACATACCCTCTAGCATTTATTATTATTTATGTCCTTGATGACTGCCATTCTAATTGGTATGAAATCAAATCTTCATGTAATTTTAACTTACATTTCCATAATTACTAGAGATGTTGAACATTTTTTCATATACTTGTTGGTCATTTGTATTCTTCTTTTAAGAAGTCAATGTTTAATTCATTTGACCACTTATTAATTGGGCTATTTGTTTTTGTTGTTCTTTTTATATTCTAGATGTTAATATTTTAATATTAATATTCTAGATATTAATCTTCTGTCAGAAGAGTAGTTAGCAAAATAATTCTCCCTTTCTCTAAATTCTCTCTTCACATTATTAATTGCTTCCTTTTTTGTACAGAAGTTTTTTAATTTGATGTCATCCCATTTATTAACTCTTGGCATTCCTTGACATAGGTACTGAAACACACATTGGAGGAAAGACAGCATTTTTAACAAACAGTGCCGGGAAAACTGGTTATCAGTATGTAGGAGAATGAGATAGACTCTTATCTCTCACCCTGCAGAAAATCAACTCAAAATGAATCAAAGACCTATGAATTCAACCAGAAATTATGCAACTCCTAGAAGAAAATGTAGGGTCAACACTCCAGGTATAGGCACAGGTTAGGGGTCCTTTCCAATAGGACCCCTAAAGCCCTGGACATAGTCTTTAAATCTTAGGTATGTTTTATATCATCTTCTGTAGGTTTGATATGCTAACATTTTGGAAGAGATACTAGTGACTGCCTCTATGTATATAGATAGGCATATGTGTATGTATGTATAAAATCATTGAGGAATTGATAAACTTGCATGGCTTTGGGGTCATTATTACAAATATTTATGCTTTCGTATAACATGAATGATAGAGATCTAGAGTGTTTTGAATATGGGTTTGGAGACATTTTGACCTAAGACATGCTGTGGAGTTGTTTTGTTTTTTTTTTTAACAGTAATATTTTCACCTTTCTCTATTTCCTGGTCACTGTGAGGTGAGCAGCGTCCTTTACCCCACATTCCCACCATGATGTACTGCCTCCCCACAGGCACCAAATGAGTAGGTCAATAGATCACAGGCTGAAACTTTTAAAATTGTGGGACAAAACCAAAGCTTTACTTTATGAAGCTGATTTATCTCAGGTTTTGTTATAGTGATAGTAAGATGATTAGCACACCTAGGTAACAGGAAATCCTAAACTATTAGATTACTTGAATCTTAGCATCTTAGACTTATAAGTAGATAAACACAAAAACTTTTGTTCGAACTGGAATACTCCTGAAAGTGAAGTGTGGCCCTATTAGTAGTGATATTGGGAGGAGACATAAAGCAGGATCATATATGGTAAATAGGATTGTATGACCACTTCACTTGGGACTGCCTTGGAAATGACATTGTCTTAACCCACATGAGGGAATGTTTCTCTTTAATCTAACAAAAAGAATGAACTTTCCAAAGAAAGGAGAAGGAAGAGCTCCTGAAGGATACTTCGTGTTTTCTCCCCCACTTGCCCCAGAATGGTCATTTCTGATGCCCATCATCACCATTTTGTCTAGACTATCTGTAATATCTTGGAGTCATCCTAACAGTTTCACTTAACAGAAGGATATTGCCTCACAGATCTGGAAGCTGGAAACGCAGAGTCAAAGTGTTGGCTGGGCCATACTTCCTCAGAAACCACTAAATGAGGATCCTTAGTTACCTCTTTCCACGTCCCATCCCTCCCGGCATTCCTTAGCTTGAGGCAGCCTCACACCAATCTCTGCCTCTGTCTTTACCCAACTGTATTTCTGTGTGTTTCTATCTTGACATGAAGTCTCCTTCTTTTTATGAGGATGCAAATCACATGGAACTAGGCCCAACCTAATTATGTTCTCTGACTGTTGTCATGAGTGTAAAGATGCTATTTCTAAATAAGAACACATTCACAGTCTAGGTAGGTGGTTAAGACGTCAACAAACTTCTTTGGGGGGATACAATTCAACTTGGAGCACTATCCTTCTTGAACAAAAGCTTTTTTCTTCTTTGGCTCATTGATTTATAGCACAATTCAGATGAGCTAATATTTCAAAAGGGACTTTTGTGAAATTTTTTTAAATGGGAAAATAGCAGCATCATTTTCAAAGGGCTGTTTCCAATAAAAGCAGCAGAGAGTTTTTTTGTATCAGGGCAATCAGATTATCAGGGATGCTTGCTGTATTCTTCCCACCTGAGCTTCTTGTCTGTTTCATAGATAAGACCTGTGGGAGCCATCTTGTTTTTCTAAGACTAGAAGCTCTTGTTCTTTGATAGATCTCCCTGTTCACAGTCAAATCCCAACTCCCCCAAACTAATCCCTTTTTCTCTTTCAAGTGGTCTTTTCCAACAGAACATATCCCACTGAGTTCCGTGGGAGGAATCTGTCTAGGTTACCATTAATTGATACACATATGTCTAAAGAGGATGATCTTGCTTTTTCCTGATCTATGTTATAAACATGGTTCCTGCTGGAGATTTCTGAGATAATAGAGCTACTTCTTTTTCTTCCTTTTCCTCCAAATCCCCACATGGGAAAGTTTATATTATAATATTCCAGACAGACCTCCTCTTATTTGACAAATTGGGACAGGTAGTTGTAATAAAAAAAGATTATAAAACTGAGACATTCAATTTTAAGATAAACATGTCAGAGCATATTAATTTAATAAAATAAAGAATTTACATTATTTAGAAGAAAACTGATTTTTCTATCATGGTCCAATAATTTAAAAAAACTTTTATAATATTAATTTAGTTTTTTTAATCAAAAAGTTAATTTGTGTATCTTTATTCACCATGTTAATGATATTTGCAATCTTGATGCAGTACCTCTTACTCCCCCTTCTTTCTCAACTTTGTTTATGTTTATGTCATGGATGGCATATTCTGAATCATTAATAATTCCTCTCTCCCCTATATAAATCTCCAGTAATCCACTTATTGTTTGTTTTTTTCCTTCCATATGTCACAAATCTGGTGGAATATTCTAAAATTTCTAGCTGCTAATGCAGAGTAAATGGATATTTTATACACATAAGTAAAAAAAATATATATAATATATATGTACATATACATATATATATATATATATATGTGTGTGTGTGTGTGTGTATTTTGTTGGTACTGGTGATTGAGCCCAGGGCCTTTTGCATACAGGTAAGCACTCTATCACTGAGTTACATCCTCAGCCCTATTTAAAAAAAAAAAAAAAAAACATAGAGGTTACTGATCATTTACCATGACATTTTTAATTATGACAATTTTTTTGACAGATGAATAATCTTTTGGTTACATAGCCATAGCTTTGTTGCCTGTTTTCTTTCTTTTTGTTGCATTCACTATACCCTATACCCATTATGTGTCCTTCTTTACTTACATTTTGGATTACAGAGTGGATCTATAGTTAACGTTGTGTAATATGTTTTTTCTAGTTTTGATAATGTACAATATATAGGCAAGCTACTATAATTGAAGGAAGTTGAGTAAAGAATACATAGGATGCTTTGTATTAGTTTTACAAATTCTTGTGGGTGAAACTATTTTTTTTTGAAACTATTTTAAAATAGAAATTAAGAAGTGTATCTGAGTGTACCTTTCATGATTGCTTTTTCTGGTTTTATGAAGAACATCACTGGGATTTTAATGGGAATTTCATTAAATTTGTATAAGGCTTTTGGTAGTATGGCCATTTTGACAATATTAATTCTGTATATCCAGGAGTGTGAGAGATCTTTCCATCTTCTCTTCTTTCTTCAATTTCATTTTTGTGTGTGTTCTGTAGTTTTCATTGTAGAGGTCTTTCACCTCGTTTGTTAGATTGATTCCCAAGCATTTAATTTTTTTTTTTGAGGCAATTGTGAATAGGATAGTGTTCTTTATTTCTCTTTCAGTGTATTCATTACTGATGTATAGGAATGGGTTTGATTTATGGGTACTGATTTTATATACTGCTACTTTGCTGAATTCATTTATTAGTTTTAGAGATTTTGGGTGGAATTTTTTGGATCTTCCAAACTTAGAATCATATCATCTGCAAATAGTTATAGTTTGAGTTCTTCTTTACCTATTTGTACACCTTTAATTTCTTTCTTTTAATTGCTCTGACTAGAGTTTCAAGGACAATATTGAATAAAATTGCTGAAAGAGGGCATCCTTGTTTTCCAGTTTTTAGAGTGGATGCTTTCAATTTTTCTCCATTAGGAATTACGTTGGCCTTGGATTTAGAATATATGGTGCAACCATTATGGAAAGCAGTGTGGAGATTCCTCAGAAAACTTGGAATGGAACCACCAATTGACCCAGTTATTCCACTCCTCAGTTGATACCCTAAGGACTTAACATATACATACTACAGTGACACAGCCACACCAATGTTTATGTAGCTCAATTCACAATAGCTAAACTATGGAACCAACCTGAATGCCCTTCAACAGATGAATGGATTAAAAAATGTGATATGTACACACACACACACAATGGAATATTACTCAGCTTTAAAGAAGAAGAAATTCTGGCATTTGTTGGTAAATGAATGGAGTTACAAATATCATGCTAAGTGAAATAAGCCAAACCCAAAAAACCAAAGGCTGAATGTTTTCTCTGATATGTGGAAGCTAATTTACAATAAGGGGAGGCGGACAGGGAAGAATAGTTGCTTTATATTAGGTAGAGGGGAGTGAAGGGGAAGGGGTTTGGGGGAAGGAATGATAGTAGAGTGAAACAGACATTATTAACTCATGTACAAATATGACTGCAGGAGCAATGTTGTGCAATATGTATAATCAGAAAAATGAGAGATTACATCCTATGTATGATCTATTATATTGTATAAATGCATTCTACTGTCATGTACAACAAATTGGAACAAATAAAATAATTTAAAAAGTGTGTTTGAAACTTGCAAATTCACGTGAAGATATTCAATTGCAGTATTCTTCTGAATTTTTAGGCATTTTACATTGAAACTTTCACAGATGTCATACACATGCCTATTCCAACAGTTTTAGAACCTCACATTTATTGAATTGTAGAGACTCATTGAAACATTTAACTTAATTTCTGAGAAGTAAATTTATTTTTCCATTCACTGCAGCAAAGTAATAAGTAATAATAAAGTGTAAATAATAAGGCTATAATTACAGTCAATCATGACTGGTGTATATATATTAATAAACAAGTGGAGCTGGCCTCTCTTACATGCTATCGCTGGTTAAAGGAATCCTTTCGTGTTTTCCAGAGAGACTAGAATGTACTGAATCCAGCAGTTTATTACCTGCAAGATGGTTACAGGAACTTGTACTGCATACGTGTGTAATCACTCAGTAGCCATTCTCTCACATTTGCTCTTCCCACACATAAGGAAATGAAGACCCAGAGAGTTCTAGTGACTTCACAAAAGCATGGCAACACAGAGACAGTGATGAAGTCACAACAGATTTTTCCAGTCATCATGAGCATTTCTGTTTTGGTATCACAGAATCTGATTGTCAAGGTCCTGGCTGAACAATCCAACAGGAAGTGTGGGACTCTTTAATGGTATTATATTTGTAGTCTGGGTAACAAGACTGATTTTAGCTTGAGGAAATTTGTAAAGTCTTTTTTTTTTTTTTTTTTTTTTTTTTTTTTTGCACCAAAAGACATGCTCGCTCTTGCTTGATCTTAAAAAACGTTATTCAAGTTTGAAAGCTTAGACATTATAGGAAACTCTTCTCATCACACTGAAAAAGAATTTTAAGCAGTTCTGATGTCCATTGGGCCTCCACATCAATTACTCCGATCTCCCTCCCCTGAACATTAAACTTCTCTTGCAGAGATGAATTGCTTCTTGTGAGATTTTGCTTCCGTAGGATTTACATTGCTGCTCCCCCCAGGCTGATAACTTTCCCTTTCTGAGAATTCCCAGGAAGAAGAGTGATGGTACAGGGAATGGGTAAAAACTGGGGAATGTGCATCCAAAAGTAACAGGAAACACTGGGTTTGAAAAATGAGCTTTCCCCCACTTCCAAAGGGATTTTGTAAAACTCAATAATGTTTAACCAAAACCAAAATCAACCCCCATAACGGTATAAGGACATTTTACCAACAATACATTATATACATCTTCATGATTGTTTTTAACTTTGCCCTGAGCTGCTGGTACAAGGATCAATCAAACGAGAAAAATCCAGTCCATGGTCTAGATGGTCAAACAATTTGGATGGAGAGCGAGTTTTCAAGTTTTTAACCCTTCTTTCCAATAAACAAGCTCACTATCTGGGAAAAGTAATTCTGGTGAACTGTCGTTTAAACATAATTCAAAGGCTCTCCCAATCTCTGCCAACCCTTGCTGGTGCTGAGGTTCACTGAGAATGAGAATCTCTAAGAGGAGACTGTAGTACAAAGCCATTCTCAATTATATTTCCTCAGAGAACGTTTTGAAATCATCCTGTAAGTCTTGGAATTAATATTGTAGAGAGACTAGTTTAGGAAGTGTTGATTTTTCTTTTTTTCTTTTTTTAAATGATTTCCCCCCTCCCCCCCCTTCTGACCATGTTCTTTATGTTAATGTCTGAAACAGAGGAAGGGACAGATACTTTGGAAATTATTTTTACTGTTAGTCCTTCAGTGTCATTTGCAGAAGGAAGTAATTTCTCACTGGCTCAATTGCAGTCACCACTTTGAGGATCTGCTTTCTGCACGATTTCTGGTTAATTAGACACTAAATTTGATGTGCTGATTCATCAGTCTAATATTTCCTTTTCTAAAAA
The DNA here is from genome assembly GCF_902686455.1 of Sciurus vulgaris. Lineage (NCBI taxonomy): Eukaryota > Metazoa > Chordata > Mammalia > Rodentia > Sciuridae > Sciurus > Sciurus vulgaris. Next base: position 87,021,975 of record NC_136463.1, on the reverse strand, counting down.
TTACTTCTCAGATAGAAGTATTTATACTCAGAGTCTCATTTTCACCTTGTAACTTATTTTAAAAATGGTGTTGTACATATTTTTGTCAGAGCCTTTTATGAAGAGATAATAAGAGTGTGTCCTAATAGAATTGGGCTGGAATTAGAAAAAAAAAAATCCCTTTGTATAATATTACTGTTAGGGGATAGTAATTAGAAAGATATTGTCTATTAGGTGTTATTGCTAAGGTTATATTTGGTAAAGAGGAGGTGGAACTGGAGGTTGTAGTTTGACAGTCTCTATCATAATAGAATGTAAGATAAAAAGATGATCCTACATTTGCTTTGAGTATGTCAGTTCCCACGATTGCAGAGAGTTTCCTATAATCATGTTATATCGTTGCCGACATTTTAAATCTCTTATGGTACAGGTAGAATAGTGGGAATAGCAAAATCGATAAATAGTTTGGTTAAATAGTCAACTCTCAATGTAATATTGATTGCTTGAAAAAAATTAATATGTGATAAAGAATCAGTCATGCTCTGGTACCTCAGAAGGGTCTTTTCCTAAATTGGGAAAGTTCATTTGAAAAACTGCTGGTTCCACAAGGACAGACTTGACATGCACTGAGAAAGGTGGTTTTAATTAAAGCTGTGATGCTTCATCATCTGAACTTTGTTTATTGCTTCATGGATCTGATTTATGGAGAGCAGGGGATGAATAAATTCTTAAATGTGAAACTCTGGTTGAAAAAATTAGAGAGAAAATTAATTTTAAAGTGTAACCAGGAGCATAAATATATTTGCTTCTGTCTGGAACCAAATATAAACTTCGTTTCTTTATATGAAGAAGCCAAGACTGTTGCCACATCATGCCGACAGAGCTGCTTGTTTGACAGTACCACACTAGAACAGCTGGAAGACAGGTTGAATTTCAAGCATTTCCAGATGACTCTGTCCATATATATTATATGAAAACCCCTAGAACTAAAATTAGCACTCATGTAATATCATAGATAAAATTTTTGTTCTCATAGCTTTCAGCAAAGCTTGACCAATCTGATTTCCTATAATATTTAAAACTCAAAACCCACTGGGATTTATTAAAAGTTGACTCTTTGCTTATAACCTATGCCTAGACACTGAATCTCAAGAAAAATAATTATACATGTCAGTTATGTAAAGAAAGTCAATTCTGTAGGCTATAACCCAGAAGAATTTCTTGGTATGTGTGCACTTGTGTGTGTGATAAACAAAGGATAAAAGTCAAGATGCAGGGTCCATTGTAGCAGAGACTGGCTTCTGTACTTCTGTCTCAACTTAAGACTCTTTGGTGTTGGTAGAAATAATATGAGAATACAATGAGGTAGTCTGCTCCAAACTGTAGAATTTTCCCTGGGTCTCCAAAGTATTTAAAAATTGATTTCAAAGAATCCTAAGGGAAATTCTGTTAAGGTTACCAGCTGCATTGGTAAGTCTTTAAGGAATGAGTGCTATCTTAATCAGCTGCGTGTATTCAGTGATGAGTGTGCTGTAGGTGCAAATAAACGTTTGTTGCATGAGGGAATGAATGGATTGCTGGGTGCCAGAACAATGGTCTGTGGGTTCCAAGAGATAGCAACTGCCTTTCCCACTAACCCCAGGGTGTGGTGCTTCTCAAATCACATGGTGGTTAGTGTGGTCCCTTAGGCACCTGAATCTCAAACATTTGGAGACTTTCTGAAAACATATATTCCTACTGAAACAGACTCTCTGAAGTTGAGCCTCAGAACCCTGCATTTTCAGCAAATTCCCAGGTGACTCTCTTGGTCCTTATGCATCTACATGGAAAAATATCTTCACATCTCAAGGTCACAAAGTTTTCACTAATGAAACTCTTTGCAGAATCATTTTCCTGAGTGTTAAGTTTCCTGTGTTTTCTGTTACCAGATGAGGAGCTGACATTGATCATGGGGCTTTCATATCCTTCAGCTGAAAAGCTCCAGCAGGTAAGATCTGAGATTGAATTGTACAGGCCAAATGTATGGCTTCTCCTTTAATATAAAACATTACCAAACAGTTAATAATGAAATAATTTAAATTATCTTTTAAAAAATTGTATGTATTTAACATGACAAATGAAAAGTCTCTGGCACATATGAATGTTTTTCCCCAATTGATTTATTTCTTTTTTACAAAGTAATAGAAATATAAGAACAAAAGACAAGGAAAAAGTGCTAAAAATGGAAACTGAGCCTCTTTTATCTCTCACAGTGTTACTTTTTAGAGAACATTTAGTTATTTCCTCTTTCAGGTCTGATGGTTACCTCTATTGCTTAAGATATATTTATCTATAAGTAATAGAAAATCCCCCAAAAGTGACTTCAATAATTAGTTATCTATTCTCTTACTCCAAAAAAAGACTGAATATAGCTTGTTTTAGGCCTTGTTCAACAGTTGAAATATTTAAAAATATAATCCAGTCCTTCTTCAGTTTCTAGTTTTTCTATACTTAATTAGTTTTTTTTTTACTCCATTTTTGTATCTATGTCCAAGGTAAGAAGGACAAAGAAGTCTTATATCTGAGACTCTTCTTGGAGGACTCCTAGTAGTGCCATCTTTACATCAAGGGGAGCTTATTAAAAGATGCCTCTTAAGTAGGACTTAAGTGCAGAAAAGGGAGATAAAGTCAGGGTGGTAATAACCTAACAGCTTGATTTTCCATTGATCAATTCATTCTGTCTCTTTAGAGACATGTCCTCTTGTACTTCTAATGGTGGTTGGTGTTTCTATTGGTGATGTATATCGGGTAGCCAGATATGCTCATAAGGTAGGGCAGGGTGTGTGTGTGTGTGTGTCTATCTACAATGTATGTGTAAGGGACTGGGCAACATGGATTTCTGGCTAATACAGTGACCAATTAGCAGAGTTTCAGTTAGTGTCCCTTTGAGAACTCTGTCCCATGTCTTTTTCCTTTTATTGACTCAGGGTCTGGAAATTCTGTTGGCTTCTATGGAACATATAGGTTTTTTCTTTTGGTCATACTCTTGTTTCTTCTGCACTTCCCCACCTAAAGATTTTCCTCCTTTCCCTGCCTTTTAGAAATTTGTTGACATCTCTTATTTGCTGATGGTTTCATCTTATTATTTTTGTGTTTGTTTTTAATTCTATCACTTTCATTTTCTTGGAGCCTAAGAGTAAGGTGACACGAAAGCTTTTCTTCTAATTTTCATTTTGAACTCAGAATTCTGCTGAACTCTTATGAATCATAACATTCTTTCCTTCTTGCACAATAGCTCATGACTATAAATATGGAAAAAAATTTCCTCTTCCTGTATTAATCAACTTCCTATTGTTACAACAAAATGCCAGAGGTTAGATAATGCAGAAAGAAAAAGATTTATTTAGCTTGCAGTTTTGGAGAATCAAGAGCATGGTGCCAGCATATGCTCAGCTCTGGTGAGGACCTCAAGTTGAATGGCATCATAATGTCAGAAATGTGTGTGGCAGGCAGAGGTCACATGATGAGACAGGAAGCCAAAGAATGAGGAGGGACCAAGCTTGTTTAATAAGTACATTCTCAAGAACTAACTTCATTAGATCTACTTAAGACCTTCTGAGGGCAGCACCCCTAATCCAAACACCACTCATTAGGCCCTACATGTTAAAGGACCCACCATCACCACATTGAGAACCAAACCTCCAACCCACAGACTTTTGGGAGATACATTCAAATCACAGGTAAACCACAGTTATTGCTTTCCATAGACCCAATTTCCTTAACTTTGTTTTAAGAATAACTTATATTTTCAAGGCATAATTCTAATCTGTTGATGTTATTTTTCTACTAGAAATTTCCTTAATTATTTAAAAAAATCTTTTTTTTCCAACTTGAGAGCAATCATTATTTTTTAACTGAGCAGATTACCAAAAGTTCCTTGGTATGGTAGACACATTAGCTCTTCCTTCTAATAAGCCTATTGACCTGGTCTTCCCTGTTGCCAGTGTCTCCACCTTCTACCAAAGGAGTGGTCTTTTACTTCATTCCACCGTGTGGAAAAGATGATTTGCAGGGTCATAGGAAGTTATCTTTTTCAGTGAGGCATTTTTCAACAGGACGGCTCCTGTGGATCAAATCCTTCATACAAATGGTACCATATTTATCAAAGGTGTTGTCTATCAAGGCGATTCATCTACTGATTTTGTGACAGACATGCTTACAGATTAGTTATTTACTGACTTCAGGTTTTGACACCCCCATGCAATATATAGTTCCAAAACTGAGATGAGCAAAGGTGCCATTGAAGATCTGGCAAAGGCAAAGAATCTGTAACATCTTTCAGTGCTTTAGGGTCATAGCACTGAAACCTCTGATCCCGATGACACTTTTGCCAGCTTAGCCATCCCAGTCTTGTTCTGTATATCTGCCTATACACCTGGTGATAACCTTTCCATAGATTGTTTTCCTCCTTGCCTTTTGAAACTTCTTTTGAACAAGAATCTTTGTCCAGGACATGATCTTCAGTTCTGCAAAATTCCTTGACTTTTTCATAGAATTTCTCACTTGGCAGGAAAGTTCTTTTTCTCGTCTTTGTCACCCTCTGCGGTTCCAGTCATTGAAGAGGTTCAGTTGTGTTTCTTAATCATCACTCTGCTGTAAAAGCAAACCCAATTTCTGGTCTTCTCCCCACCATGCCTTGCCGTCTGATGACTCAATGTTCTGTTCCATCTGCTTTCATGGGAGTTGCCGCCCTCCTCACCAACCTCAGATCCCTGCTGGGTGGCCCTACATCCGTTAAAGACCTGTGAATTTGTTTTGGGAATTTATCTTCTCTCTTCTATGAATACATGATTGACTGCTTGTATTTTATAGCATTTGTTATGCCTTTAAAAATTGCTTGTCTGTTTCCCTCCTGACTCATTGTAAGCCCAGTGAGGATGGAGACTCTATCTCTTACTACTTCTCCCTCAGGCCTGCCACACAATGAGCTTCATAATTGCTCACAGAATAAATTAATGTCTGTATTCAAATCTCCTTTTTTTACCAGTTATATCTCTGCTTAGACAGAAGACAGTTTATCAAGAAAAGAGAACATGGCTTAGCAGTTTTGTAAGCTCTGTTTCTGAGTTATCAGAAAATACCACCAGAGGACACACAACCGCCTCTCCATTTGCCTTCATCACCTCCTGGTGATGTGGCTTCATCACTGCTGTCATTTCACTGGCCTTAACCTTTACTGCGAAAACACAAGGTAACCCCTATCAATCTTTAGCTCCTTTATTTAATCTAACTGCACTGGTCACATTTGCTTATTAAAGTACAGAAAGAATAATGAGCTTTTTATGGGTCTTAGAGTCATGGAAATGTTGAGCTTCATGGCACCTTAGAAATTAACTAGAATGAACATTTCATCATGGATCAGGAAACTCTGTGTGACCCAGGAGAAAAGAACAGACATCTCAGGGTCATGCAGTGGGTCTAGAATAGAACTAGAATTAACCCCTGATCTCCACATACAGACTTGGTACTTTATGTAGTTTGTGCAGAAGCATTCACTTACACAATCTCCTCTCTCTCTCTCTCTCAATCTCTCTCTCTCAGGGTTTTTCAGTCATAGAATCCCTTTAATTAAATAGGAAATTGAATGAAAGTTTATTTAATGCTAAGATACTTCATCTTAGAAAGACCTTTGAATTTTTTCATGTCTTTAACAGGTTTCTCTAAAAGGTGTAATGTTAGGAATGCTGATGAGGAAATTCTTCATTATATGGGATTGTTACAAGAAGTGTAGGTCATTTGGCAACCTTGACTACCTTCCTCTAAATCCCTAGGTATTGTAACAAACCCTGCCCCATGCCAGGTTACTCTTCTATATGCCCCCTATGGAGGTATTATTGTCCCCTTGAAAATCATTCTATAATTTTGGGAGCATCTTCACATATTCCATCCTGTCCTCACCCCCACAGCAACACCCAGCAACAATTGTTCTGTTTACTATTTCTGTAACTCTTTTTCCTGTAGGATGTCATAGAAACAGAACCATAAATTACGTATCCTTTCAGAATGGCTCCAGAGCAAATGTGGCCCCTGTGTAAAAATACACGAAGACCAAGAACCCACAGTGTAGTGCTCAAAGCTTGGCAGAGCCTTGAGCTTGCAGTTTACCTGGTAAGTGCTTGGCACATAGTGCTTATATATATGCTGCAAGGTTTGACTCAAACTTAATTGCTTTGTTTTGTTTTTCTCTTTCTATTTCTTCCTTCCCTCCCTCCCTCCTTCCTTTTCTTCCTTTCTTCCTTCCTTCCTTCCTTTCTTTCTCTTTCTTTTTTCTTCCTTTTTTCCTTCCTTCCTTCCTTCTTTCCTTCCTTCCTTTCTTTCTCTCTTTCTTTCTTTTATTTTGCATATGGACATCTAATTTTTCCAGCATCATTTAATGACTACACTATCCTTTCTTTATTAAACTGTCTCTTCATGTTTGTAAGACTCAATTGTCTATATCCACAGGGGTCTAATTCTTGACTATTTCACTGAATCCTGGGAAAAGCCATAAACAAATCTTTATGTTAATATTATAGTTTCAATTTCTGAAGTTTTATAATAAATCATGAAATTGGGTGGCCTTAGCCTTCTAACTTCATTTTCTCCCCATATCTCTTTAGTGTTTTACCCACTCTATGGATTACTAGTTAGCAAAACTGTTTCACCTAGACCAAGTACCTTTTGTAGACAGGAAGCATGTTTCATTCATTTTTTAAAGTGTCAGCTAGACATGTCACACCCTTTCTCCTCTGACCAGTGGCATTCTGCCACACTCATACAAGTGTTGGATCCTAGAGTGACTTTTCAGCAAAAGCAAAGACTTTGGGTATTTTTCTCTCTTTAATTTAATTCCTACCATGCTCCAGCCATGCTGGGTTCCCATCCTGCTACTTCATACACACCAAGCATGGTTCCATGTCAGGGACTGTACACTCACTTCTCCCACTGCCTGGAAAGCTCTTCCTGCCCAGGGTCGCAGGCCTTCCCATCGTTCCTCAGATCTCTACTCAGGGCACCTGTGGAGCCAAGGTCTTTGCCTACTACTCTCTCTGCATTGCCTTTCTGGCATTGCTATTTTCCACACCCTGATTTTTTCCCCAGAAGACTTCCTATTATTTATTTATTCATTGCTTTGAAGTTTTTTTCTTGCACTAGATGGGTTTATTTTCCTTCATGAGGTAAAAACTTTTGCCTAATTTTTTCCTGTGAAATCCAGCATTTGGAGCTGTGGCTTGTGCATAGTGAGTGACTAAAAGTTAAATCTTTGTAACACATTTCTCAGAATAGTGCCTGTTGGATAGACAGGAGTACAGAAAAGAGCTGATGCAGGGAGACTGACTGCTGTCCCTAGAAGGTCTATTGTCAGGTGGACCCTTGGCTGGCATCTGGGAACATGAATCTTAGGAGGGTCTTCACTATTCCCAGAATTCAAACAGTGACTCATTGTGGCTAATATGTTTGTGCAATCAACATAGTTATGCTGAACACGTTCCTTCCTGCTGGGAGTTTGAGATTTTGATACATTTCAGGTGGAAGATTGCCTATGTGCCCATTCCCCAACCAAAGCTCTTGGGCACAACACCTCTGATGACTTCTCTACTAGACAGCATTTCACAAATGTTGTCACAATTTGGTGTTGGAAGGATTAAGCACACCTGTATTAACCCCATGAGGAGAAGAGTCTTGGAAGCCTGTCCTGTTCTATGCTAGATCTCACCCCATGCCTTCTTCCCTTTGCTGCTTTGGCTTTGGTCCTTTCACTATAACTAACTATAGCCATGAGTACAACTCTGTGCTGAGTGCAGAGAAGGCCTTCTAGTGAATTGCTGAAACTGGGAGTGGGCTTAGGGACTGAAAGTTTTCTTTCATATTTTTAATGAAAATCAGTTAGCATTAAGAAGATTTTCCAGTAGGGGAAAGGGACTGGGACTCAGGCCTATATTCACCACAAGGTGTCAGGAATGCAAGTCTGAAATGATCTAGGAGAGTTTGCCTGAAACCAAAGTAGAGGTTTGACATTCTGGGGCAGCAGTGTTGTGAGCAAGGATGAAAGGTTCCACAGCCCACCATTCTTAGTGGCTGAATTGCTGTTTGATATAGAATGAGGACAATAGCAGTGTTTTCTTCAGAGTATTTTTAAGAGGATTAAGAGTTAGTTCATGTAAAAAGAATGCTTTGCATGGGAGCTATTATGTCAGGAGCACTATATGCTAAGCACTTATGAGGTAAATTGCAAGTTTGGCCCTGCCACTCTTTGAGCATTGAGTACACTGTGAATTCTGGGTCTTTGTGCATCTATCACACATAGTAGACATGTGCAGTGAAGTCTGGAGAGGTCGAGTTTCATGTGGGAATTTAGGGCACCACTAAGAGCAGATGTCAAGGCAGCAACTCAATTTGTAAATGCCATTTCAGATGAACAGAAGTCTGGGTATTTTAGCATCTAAACCATTTCAGGATCAAGTCTAGTGATTAATACCTTCTATGCTAGTTCCAGTATGAGTTCTTGTTGAGTTCCAGGAATGGGCTGTATCTTCTCCCTTTTTTATAAATTCAAACTTACACATATAAAATCTTTATATGAGGTCATGTAGTTTTCGGCCTCACGGGAAGAATTGGAAGTACAGTATCCTTTGTGATGATGTGCGTGGATCCAGGAAGTATATATCTCACTAAGATGGCCTAGGGCCAGGGCATCTTGGTCTCTCCAAAATTTTTCTGCTTGGTACCCATCAATGGGTAGATCTCCTTTTCTTCTGTTTATGTTCTGATGACTAAGCCTTGTGTTGAGATGCCAGTCATTAAGTACAATAATCCTAGATCACAAATTGACTACATGGAGGTCAGATGTTCTCAAAAACTTCCTAGACCTAAAGGAGACTTGTGTGAGTAAAAAGTAAAGCTTTGAAGTGTAATCATGGAGTCCTTTGCTGCCCAATTACCTATCCTAGTCTGAGGAATACCTGTTTTGCTCTGTCTGTCCTGTTCCCTGCACTTTTGCTCCATTTCACCCTCTAAAACAAGCTAACTACTCTACTATCATTCAGTTGTCAGTTTTTTGGCGATTTTCACTGAGATTTCCATGAACCAGTTTGTCATAAAGATGCAAGGAAGAAATTTTGTTTTGGGGGAAGGTAAGGCAGTCACCTTCTATTTATTTAGGATTAAAGATTTTCTAAAATCTTAAACTATATTCCTAAGAACGAGTGAGTACTTAACTAATCTGCAGAGAATTCCGACTCCTCTGAGTCAGGCTAAGTCCCCAGGAATGTCACTTTGCTAAAGATGACAGCTCTCTCTGCCATTTGCCCACATTACTGATTCATCCATCATCTATCCTCGTTATCTTCCCATCAGAAGTCCAAAGTGGGGAAGAACACCATCACCAAATTCTGTTCCTCTATTTTAATGTCTTCTTTCTTAGTCCATTTTTCAGAAAGCTCCTTTTCAAATGCTAACAACCATAGATTAGCTTTAATAGCCTCTCTCATTAATTGTCTGACCAGAGTAAAAATATGTCTCAGGAGACAGATATTACTTCCACACGCCTCTGATAATGTCAAGGTACCTGTGCAGTATCTCTAGGTCTGCTGCCGACCCCAGAATACAAATTGCTCTTTCCGAAGTATTTGACTCAGCTCTTAGAGTAACTGCAATGTTGGTATGCCAATTTTGACATTTCAGTTAGTGGGCACTGCACTTTTTTAAAAAATAAGGTAGGGAATTATTAATGGTATATAAGGGGAGACATGGAAATTCTATGCAATGTCATTTACATTTATTCTATCAAAAGGATGAGCAACATTTCCTCATAAAAGGTTTAAGTGCCCTTCTTCTAAGGGTGAAAGCAGAGATGGCAGTAAAAGTATTAAACTAGATGATGCTTTAGGGTCCTGTTTACTTTAAGAACACTATTGCATTTCAGAGACAGAGTATCATTGCAAATAAATTCTTCATACATGAAGAAATCAAAGCCTATTTGGTTTAGCAAATGTCATGGTGAGTGAGTCCAGAATCCCTGTTTTATTCAACATTTGGTAATCTTGATTTCCTACTATGTACCAGGCTAGGGCTATCATTGTGAAAAATGTAGAGTTCCTGACCACATGGGTCTCATGCCTATTTATTCATTCATATCTCCACCTTATATTGCTACAATTTTGTTTCATATTTGAAAATGGTTTCACTTCTAGATCATTTTTAACTCTGACCTACAAGAATAGCCTAATGTCTTTCCCATCCTGATATTATTATCTTAAAATAATCACTACTTTATGTTAAGCATTGCCCTTCTACCAGGTCTTATTTACCAGTGCAACAGTCCTTGGGAGAGAGAATATATAAGATGCTTAGCCCCTTACTGTTAACTGATTTATCTTGTCACTTTTACAGAATTTTACAGATGAGAAAACTCAGACTCAGAGAGCTTAAATTGCATGTCTAGAACACAGAACAAGTAAATTAGTGAGCTGGGATTCCAATGTACATCTGACTGATTCCAAAGCCATAAACAATCTTTCTTCAAGCTGCTTCAATATTCTAATTCTGTACATTCCTGGGGAATACTTTCTAGAAAAATCCATAAATAGAAAATCTACTTATTTTCTTAAACTCTTCTTTTCCAGTACACTTTCTTATATTATTCTGACGAATTTTGGAAATAGGTCCAGTGAAATGTTAGAAGTGTTAAATCCTCATAAGATAGAAAAGGATAGTTGCAAGGTGAAAGGTCAGGGCAATCTCAAAGCATTACAGGTCTAAGATTCCAAACCTGTGAGTAAGAGGATGACCTAAAAGGTCAGAGTATTTGTCTGAGAACTGCCCTTAGTGAGTGAATTCTGAATGGCATAACGAGGCTTGTTGCTATGACACTGAATGATTCCATATTCAGTGCAATGGAATCCCCATTTGTGTTCTTAAAAAATTAAAGCAGTTTTATGGATATTAAATGTTTAAGTGGCTCCAGCAGCTAGAAAGAAAAATCACCTTATGAATAAAACAGACCAAAGCCTGATTGCTTGCATGGAAAGTATTTGAAAAACGTGTTTGCAGAGTACGGAGGTTGGCAGATTTTGTTTTATGGTGTGCAGTGATAGGAGGAAATGGATGAATGAATATATAAATGATTGTAGGCAAACTACAGAATATAAAAATTGTGGGAGAGAAATTAAATTTACTACAACACGTTTTTCCTGAGCACTTATTATAAGCTCAGCAACATGCAGGGCTTACTGAGGCATGCAAAAGCAGCCCCTAGTACTCTGTTGACTTCATTCTTCCTTCCTTCATTCATAAGATCACTAGGATGACACTACATATTTGGCTATGTACCAAATAAACTTCAAAATCTCAATTTTTTTTCACATGGCAGTCTTTTAAAACATCAGTTTTGTTGAGGAATAATTTATATAGAGTAAAACTTACCTGTTTTAAGTGAACAGTTCAATGAACTTTGATAAATATTTACAGTTAAGTACCTGCCACCACATCAAGATGCCGAACATTACCATCACCCCCAGAAAGTTCCCTGGGAGGTCTCCTCGTGAGTTCTTTCCCTCCACCCTATTAACAACCAATGCTCTAATTTCTGTTCCTATGGTTTTACCTTTATCAGAATATTAAATTAATGGAATCATCCAGTTTATAGATTTTCTGTGTCTGCTCTGTTTTGCCTAGCATACTACTATTTGGAATTCATCCATGGCTTTGTATATATTGTTAGTACATTCCTTTTTATTGCAGAATAATTATATTCTGTTATATGACACAATACATTTACCCATTTACTAGTTAATGAACATTGGGGTTGTTTTTGGTTTTTAGCTCTTATGAATAAAACGTCTATAAACAGTTTCACACAGATCTTAGTGATAGAATACACTTTTCTTACTTAGGTAATTATTCAATGTAGTTTTTCCAAGTAGATAAATGGCTTTTTTCCCCATGTGGTAACTTGGGGATTGGGGCTTTTATTTTCACTTTGTAGTTCCCTAATTGCCTATGTCCTAGGACCTTGGGTTAGTCAGTTTTTCATAACTGTGACAAACCAATGAGTAAACAGACAAAAACCCTGACAAGAACTCCTTAGAGGAGGGAATATTTATTTTGGCTCATGGTTTCAGAGGTTCAGTCCATGGATAGCTGACTCCATAGCTCTGGACTGGAGGTGAGGCAGAACATCGTGGCGGGAAGGGCATGGTGGAAGAGCAGTGCTCTGCTCATGGCAGCCAGGAAGCAGAGAGAGAAAGGGGAAGGGGCTGCAGAGCAGATTAATCCTTCCAGGGCACACTCCTAGTAACCTACCTCCTCCAGCCATGCACCTTACCACCCGGTTTGTCCATTGACACTAGGAGGAACTTATTAGATTTCAGCTCTCATAATCTAACCATTTGACCTCTGAATATTTCTGTGTTAACCCAGGAGCTTTTGGGGGACACCTCAGATTTAAACCATAACATCTCTTTTTACTTCCTGATGTTTGAAGGGAAAGAGACCTGCTTCAAATACTCCATCCCAAGAAAGGATGTACATCACTGTTGCTCGTGTTCTACTGGAAAGCACCAGACATGTGGTCACTGCAAGGCTCAAGGGGACTGGGAACTCAGTCCCATAGCAACTCTATACTATGCACAAAGGTACATGAATGTTTTGGGTGGAGAAATATTGATAAAAACAGTTTGTTTGGCAAATATTTGTTGAGGGCTGTCAAATATCAAGCACTATGTGAAATGCTGCAGAAAATAACAGTACACACACACACAATACACACACATACATAGACAAACAAAAACAGGTTCAAACTATAGACATGAGTTTTTAATAGCTTGAGTTTTCAGTCTGTGTAGATTTAAAGGAAGTACTGTGTTTCTATAGCCAGAAGAAAAGTAAATAGGAATTAAACTGCCATATAGGAAGAATGAGGGATGGCATAAGTATAACAATTATAAAATGACAGATGATTGTAAGTAGACCAGCGACATCTTCTAGAGGAGGTAAGATTTCATCTGGGCTCCTAAGGTTGTTAGAATTGTTGGTGGGTGGATGGAGATGGAGTGGAAACTTCAAAAGAGATAAAGGTTGGAAAAAGGGAAAGAGAATGAAAGAAGCAATATGCCATCTGTATGCCCTTCTTGAGGTTGTGTAAAGAAATTTACCTGACTTCTCAGCTTTGCTAAGATGCCCACAAGCTGACCTTAAGGCCAAAATACAAAGCTCATTTAAATTGCTTTCAAAGGAAGCTCTATTCATTCTACTGTTTCAATGGCTGCTGATCTGTTTTATTGATGGTGATTGATGCTTTAAAATGTGAAATTACATACCCCATGGTGGTAAAGTTTTTCACAAATTGAATAGGTAGTGCCATGGCCTAGTGGGTGTTTTCTAAATATTAATAGAACTGAATAAATTAAGATAGAAGAAGTAAAGTTGCTTTTCTTCCTTTTGCAGAACAGTTTGGAGAAAGGTCATGTTGATTGCAAGTAAAACCATCACTGTTTAAATGTAGAGATCTAGTAATACAGTTTATAGAATATATCATTATATTAGTCCATAGTCAGTGAGGGGGAAAAGAAATCTCTGATAGGTACTTGGGGCAGGACAGATTTCATCCAGGAAATTGATGCTTTCAAAATGATTCAAATGACTACAGAACCAGCAACTGGGAGCCATCACAGTAGCTGTGATTTGCTTCTATTGCAGCCAGAACTGCTGCCCCCATGACACAAGAAAGTGACAAAAAGAGGAGTGCAGTTGTCAGCCACCACTGGCTTGCCTGCTGCAGCAGCCCTGTTCACCCTCCAAATCTTGCTTGGGCTTGTCTTGTTCACAGAGCCTCAATTTCATTCATATTCCTAAGTCTAAGAGACTTTAAGAACTACGGGTTTTAGTCTTCTAGACTCTGCAATTTTGGAAATCACAAAACATAGAAGCGGGAGCTGTAGTTGGTCATCATCTCCGTTTTTCTGGTTTCCTCACTTGTCTTTTGTCTCCCTTTCTGGCACTCAAAGAGAAAGATTATAATACAAAAATACCACATTAAAAAAGATTACATAGAGGGAAATGAGCGGGAGGGGGCATGAAAAATGGTGGAATGAGACAGACATCATTACCCTGTGTACATGTATGATTACATGAGTGGTATGAATCTACATCATGCACAACCATAGAAACGAAATGATGTACCCCATTTGTGTACAGTGAATCAAAATTAAGTCTGTAAAAATAAAAAAAGAAAAGAAAAAGAAAAAAATCCTGCCCCCCAAAAAGATACCAAAGTCATTATTTTAAATATGTGACTCTTGAATTCCTTTTGATTGTGTTCTTATAAAAGTCAGCATTAAATGCCATTAACATTCTGAGTTTCCATGGGAATGATATTGCATATACTGTCAGAACTTCTGCGTACAGACACACACTAGGTTTCTCATTCATTGGCTCAGCTGTGCTCCTCCTACATCTTTGTTGCATCTTCCCAAAATGAATTTCAATCAGTCATCTATGAGGCCTAGATATTTTACTTAGGATTTCATTGTAAAATGGGAAAGAAACTTTGTATCATGTAATACCTAATGGACTTGCTGGTGTGGTCACTCTATCTTCCTGTTGAAGTTTCTCTTTCTGCCTACTTCCCAGGAGTTCTAAGAAATCCTCCGTAGTGTGTCAAGAAATTTAGCTACCATCCTCAGCTTACCTATATATACCACTCAGCAAAATAAGAACTGGGTAGTTAGCAGAACTGTCAGTATCAATTGTTCCTCAAGTACAGCCTGTTGGCAGGAAGGTAGGCAGATAATGGAGTGAGGTTTCTTTTCAACTTGCACCATAAGTGGCTTTTCAGAGTAATCACCTGACAAAAGAGCATGTTTTTACAGAAAAATTCTATTTCCTAAGAAAATGTTTTATTTCCTTTATTGCAGTTATTATAGGTTTCTATTTTTCTAGAACAAAAGACTGCTAGGCATCATGGTAGAAAAATTATCACAAATTTTAATAGTATACAAGAAATAATGATCGTACAAAATAAAGCTTTTTAAATTGTGCATTAATTTACCAGACCACTACTAATAATAGAACTATGATTTAATTTACATACTATGTCATATTTCTAGTTAGTACTTTTCAGGTTTAAATTGCTTTTTTATCTCTAGATCTACATGAACTTTATACTGATGTCATAAGGACACAGGTCAGATACTTTTACAAAAATGCTGTGCTTAAAAATAATGATTTTTAGTTTTAAAAAATGATAGCCAATGAATTTCACTTATTGTTTACTATGGAGTACTATTAGAGATCCTCTCTGTATATTTCTCCTTTATATAGCATATCTGATTATTCCAACCCTATCAATTCCATAAGATAATGATAAATGGTAATATTCAGTTTGTAGTGCCTTCTTGGACTATTACCCTATGAATGTTATCTCAAATCCTTAAACTAATAACTGGATAGATTAGATAATACTGTATATGTTAATACCACACGAAGGATTAACTTGCTGAAGATACCGAAAATTGGTAAATTCAAGGAATACCATTCATACCTAAGGATTTTCCTCTTTCTTCTGTTTCTTGTTTCTTCCAAGTTGGTTCCAGACCTACATGGTTCAATTCAGTTTAATGAGTAATTATATGATGATCATAGCAGGACCCTTTGTTAAATTAAGAATTTCATGTTGACAGTAGAAGAACATCAAACTAAGGGCAGGGTCCTTCTTTTGAGTGTCCTTCTGTGACAATGCAGCTCTTATGCTTGAGAAACTGGCCTTGGATGTAGGTTTATGGGACAGCTGCTGTAGCAGACACTGCAGGTGCAAATAGCAATAAGCCGTCATCATCCTTCTACAAAGGGTGGAGGAGTTTTTCTGTTGGAATTACCTGTAGAGTCAGCATCATGTTCTTTAGAATAGCTTCAGAGATACTAGTCCTTTTCTTTCTGAATTATAAGATTTCTTGAAAGAGCCAAACTCACCATGCTATAATAACTTTACAAGACAACCTGAGCAATTAATAACTGAGCCATTTTTGGATCAAAACAAAGTGTGACCATAAAAAAGAAAGTTTGATTTTCTTAGGAGACCCTTGACTTAAAGACTCCAAAAGTACCGGAAGCCACCTGGTACTCAGAAGAGGCAGTCTATACTGACAGCAGAGCTGATTTGGTCTCTGCTAGTCAGCGACAGAAGTTTAAAAATATTATCAGTTTCAGCACCTTAAAATCATGCTTTCTATGCTTGGTAGATTTTTTACCTTGATATTTTCCTTTTCAAAAACTATTTGCTCTTTAGCACTAGAGCTTTCATAACCAATATTCCCCAGAAACTGATTATATTGAAAATAAGCATGGGCTCAGGAAAAAAACAAAACAAAACAATGAATGCATGATTATTGTGAAATGATAAAGTGACAGCCTTGGGTAGCATCTTTTGAAGTTGTTATGGTTTGTATGTGAGGTGTCCTTCAAAAGCTCACATGTGAGACAATGTGAGAGGGTTCAGAGGGAAAATGTTTAGGTTGTGAGAGCCTTAAACTAATCAGTGAAATAATCCCTGATGGAATTGATTGAGTGGTAACTGGAGGCATGTGGGGGTGTGGCTAGAGGAGGTAGTGCATTTGGGGCGTGATTTTGGGTTATATATTTGTATCTGGCAGGTTTATCTCTGTCTCTGCTTTCTGATCATCATGTGAGCTGCTTCCCTCTGCTACACTCATCTGCCATAATGTTCAGCTCTTCTCTTGAGCCCCGAGGAATGAGCTGGCTGTCTATAAACTAAGACTTCTGAAACTGTGAGCCCCGAAATAAAACTTCCTCTTCTACAGTTGTTTTGGTCTTGTCCTTTATTCACAGAGCAGTGAAAAAACTGACTAAAACAGAAATTATCTTGCGTTGGTCTTTTGAGACTGTCTTACTAATGAGTTTGTGAGGATCAAATGAGAAAGTGTTAATGTGCCTTGTAAAGTGGAGAACTAGAGAAACACAAGGAATTATATAGCCTATTCTCATTTTGTAGAGAATAAGACTCATCCCTCTGGGCCTGATCATCTGTCTTCTGGTTCTCTTTGTTCCTCAAGGTCAAGCTGTATTTGGTTGGGTCCTGCTCAACAACCGTGGCTGGGGCTTTTAGTTATAACCTAGCCGCTATCTTCTCACTACCTTCGTAGCAGGGCCCTGTTTATTTTCTGGGTGATGAATTGGACCTGCCTAATCCCTTGGCTTCACCACTTTCTTCCCTTGAGTTAGAGGCTGGATGACTTACATTTATAGATTGGGTCAGTTATGAACAAGGTGTGAGCTGGGAAATGAAATGAAGAATGGACTCAGTTACTCTAAGGTTTATTTTCTCTACCAGGCATAGGAGAACAGTTTCTCTAAAAAGGCAGACTTGGGCAGCTGTCAATTTTAATCTACTTTTGACATAAGGTCTGTCTATAAGTGCCTAGAATCTGAATCCCACGCCAGTCCAGGAATCCCGAAATAATTACCATCTCTCCACTTATGAGATGCACACTCTCCCTTTTTCAGTAGACACTTTGACTAAAGCATGTTGTGGACTAAAGACTGTTTTTTTTTTTTTTTTCTGTTTACTTTCTGGACATTTAAATCTGTATGTGCACATGGTTGTGTATGTATCAGAGCACACGGCTCTGATATTGCCATTATAGGGAAATATGTTATTGGTCAGTCAGTTAAAGGAAAGAAAAATACTTCTTCACCGTTGTGTCATTCCTGTTAAGAATTCTGCATTGGAATTCCTGAGGTGGAAATGTAGTGTAAACTGACTCACTCTTAATAGTTTGAGAATTTTATTTCTTAAAGAATAAAATCTGGTCTGTAATCAGTTTGCAGTCTTCTCCCCAAAGGATACTTATACTGGAAAGTCACTCTTCTATAGCTTGAACCAGTGCTTTGAGTTTAAAAAATAGGATTGAGTTCGGTATCCTTGGTTTTTAAATTTCTCATCTTTGTTGTGAGGGATTCAAATAACACCAACTTGGAAATCTTGGCTTTGAGGATTTTATTCTTAATACAAAACAACTAGCTGAATGATCTCCCTCTTTCCCCCCAAATAACCTGATTTCTCAGACAATCTCTAGAGTTTTATTTCCCTTTGATTTCCTTTGCCACTTTCTATCTTATCTCTCTGGATAATCAAATCCCCATAAATGTAAAAGGCTTCTTCCTTTGATGTTGCTGCCATTTGGAACATGACAGACTTCTTATCTCTATTCCTTGAGCTGCTTCCTCAGTTCATGCCAAGCCTGGATTGAAACGAATCTTTTCTTCTCTGTTATGACCCAGGACTGAAGTTACCTTGCATAATTTTGGGGATATGATGTTTGTATATATTTCACTTGAACTTGCTTATTTCTCTGGGCAGCACTAACAACCTCACTGAAAAGGCTTTTGAATCAGTCAATCAGATATATTTAGCTGCTGAATTGTATAAAGTGGGTAACTAAATCACAAATCAAATTCATGTAGGGTTCCTGGGAGAGAGAGACATGTAACCCTAAGACTTCATGATGCTGCCCCAGGGCAAGGGGATAGTTTGCTACATTGCCTCCTTTGCTGTGCAGACCCTCAACTTTGCCTTTATTGTGACAACTTCACCCAATGTGACATTTGCTGGTGATTGGTTCCCCTCTCTGTGCTTCCAACTTCCTTTTATCTTTGCATACTCAGCAACTAGCAGAGTGTATGGCATCTTCAATGTGTCCCTGAATGATTGATGGAGCAATTGTACATCCAGATATTCTTCAAGGTCCTTTTTTCCCAGTTTTGAGCTAATACCTCTTATTTAGAATCCTGCTAAATGCTAGTGAGGCATAATCCTTGTCAGCTGTTAAATTTGTGGTTTTGTCTCTGTTCCAGAAGAAGGTGCCAGAGATTTCCCCAGGGTTGTCTTAGGTAGAGTCGTTCCATCACAACTGTCTTTCCCACCCCAGTGTAAACAAGCTTACATTTGGCATTGTATTCTCCCCTAGGGAAATCAAGTGCTGCTGTGCACTGAATGACCTCAACTGTTTTGGATGTCAGGGTCCAAAGGAAGTAGGATACAGATCTTGAGAAGGATGTGGGAAGGGAATGGAAGTGATTAAGTGGCACTTCTTACCATGGCAGATTTCTGAGGCCTTCTGGTGTCTGAGCCTGGTTTGTAAGCCAGGAGTGACTGGCTGTCTGGAGAGGAACAATAGTGTAATAGTGGCATCACACTTCAGGTGAAATGGAGACCTTACCCCCTGGGTCCCCTTGCCTTGTTCCTGGGAAACAACTCTCCTGGCCTGTAATTGGGGTCTTATTTGTGCCTGTACTTTAAAGATGGTGTCTGCCCCTTTTTCTATGCATGTGGTTTAGTGCTTGTCAGCATAAATCCCCTCCATTATGAAGTTGTGGGTTCTGTTTTCTCATTGCTTTCCTCAATTTGTTTGAAGAAGCTTTTTACTAGTTTTATGTTCCACCTGTAACTTTGGGACTGGGGTTTAAACCTTCTGTTGTGTGGGTGGAATGAGGAATAATGGTGAATTTTGAGCTGGAGGGAGATGTGGTAAGCATAAATATAATCATCTCAAATCAACAGTAATAAAGGACTTTGTTTCCTTTGCTGCAGCAGAATAAAGTGACAAATGAAGATACAAACTGCTTAGGCTCCAGCTGCTTCTAATGGGGAATATTTGCCTTTAGTGCCCAGCACTGTTGATGTCCCTTCTGCAAGTGTTTGCTGCCCTGTATCTACTCTCAGTCCCTCAGTAGTTTTCTCCTTTCTTATTCTTTTTATGGCCACATCTACTCACAAGAAAGAGTGTGATACTTGTTGCTGTCTGTCGACTGAGCAAACTTTAAGCTGAAATGTCTTTTCCAGGGTACATATACTTAAATAAGCAAGAGACCCATAAACCAAAGATTAGAGTTCAAAAAAAAATGAACTCGAAGTCTTGGACAGAGAATCCTATGACATAGGAGTCATTAGTCATTTTTGGTTCTCCTAAAATCTCCTGAAATTTGGGAAATCATGTATCCTGCCAAAATGGTTTGAACTATCACGGACCATAACTGTTTTGTTTAAAGTTTTTGTTGACATCAAAATATGTTTATAGGACCTTCTGTTAAGTATCTATCCCCCATGATGCTAACTTCCAAAAAAAAAAAGAATGAGTCTTGAAGTTGATCTCTCTGGAAATGGAAGTCACAAGTCTCTCATCCTTTTTATTACCATTTCTAGGGGGTGAAGTGAAGACTGGTGAGGTCACCAACACTGCAGTCTGGTGTTTATGTTTGAACTGAACTTGTCTTGGTGGGGATCCATGCTGGCTATAGGGAGGGGAAAGTGAATGACTGCTGCTGGTTTATACATGGATCTTTTGAAGTTAGAGTCATTAAGGTGGTACAGCAGAAGGTAGAGGAGATTAGGAAGAAATCATTAGTTTGATGCCTCAATAAGTCCTTTATTGTCACCTGGGCCCACCTCTCATAAAAGCTCTGATTCTCCCTGCTTTGTGAACTGTCTGGCTAGTTGGGGGTGTGTGAGAGCCACACCAGCCTGCATAGAAACCTGAGTCACTCCTTAGCCAATTAAAAAAGTCAGACCAGAGGCAGGAAGCAGAATAACACACAAATGTTCATGACATACAAATATACCAGTTAAAAATAGCAAATTTAGTATCTCATAGTTTGCAGATGTAAGATTTGGGCAAGAATTAGCTTGAACCTCTGCTCAGACACTCAACAGACTTAAAATATTTTTAGGGACTATACAGTCTTATTGAGGATCAGGATCTTCTTCCAGTCTTACTGCTTATTGGAAGAATTCAATTTCTTATAGCTGTTTGACTCATCTCCTCTTGCTCCTTCAAGGCCAGTAAGTGAATCTCTGACTTCAGGGAGGTCTCTGGTCTTTCTTTCAAAGGACTCACCTGATTGGGATAAGCCCACCTAGGAAAACTTACCTGTTGATTAACTGACAAAATTAATTATAACTGCAGAATTCTTTCTGTCATATAATGTAGCATCATCACAGAGAGATGCTCCATCATATTCACAGGTCCTACTCATACTCAAGTGGAGATTATAGAAGATATGTGTGTCAGGGAAGATGGCACTCTTTAGGCACCTCTTACAACTATGTCAACCAAAACAGAAAAAACAGCATGGTCCTGGGCATCAGACTGTCCTCAGTTCAACTCATACCTTTGACCCTCTTATCTGTCAAGTAAAGTTGACATCTGGTACCCCATCAGTCCAATTCGGGTAATAATGCCCACTGTGCAGTCTGACTGCTCAGGTTTGAGGCAATGTGTGTAAAGATCTACAGTGGTGCCAGCCACCTGATAAATCATCCATATGCATTGATACTGTTATAAGAGAGGAAGACATTGGTCTTGGCCAAGAGGGGTGATGTGTGAAGCACCAGTAATGCTGATATGTTATGAGACTAAATATTGCAGAAAAACTTTTGAAGGATGTTATAATGTCAAGCAACATAAGAAAGTCCATGTTCAGGGTAGAAATTTGTCCAAGAATAAGTGGGTAGTTTTGCATTTATTTTTGTTTCTGAATAATTTGAGTGTAAACCACAAAAATCAAACAAGGAAGAGGTAAAAATCTGGCCTAAGTTGTACATCTGAGTATAGTGGTACTTAGGATGGAAGTGATTTCCATATTTTTGTAATACAGTTTACTTTTTTATGTCTAAAAGTAATATATGTAAATTATGAAATCTGGGAATGACATATAAAGAAGACAGAAACTACTAACACCTTGTTTGTTTCTTTCCAGTCTTTTCTCCTTGCTTGCCAAGTTCATGTAATATTATTGGTAATGTTTTTTTGTAATTGTAGGGACCTACAATTATAGATTCTTCTTATTTAGCATTAGATGCTAGGAAATTTTATCATTTTTTGGGAAACTTTCACATTTTAACCATTATTTTAAATGGCTGCAGCCTTCAGGGGTTGCAATTTTACATTAATTTGTTTGATTATTTGATTAATATCTCTCTTCATCAACTAGAATATAAATCCCATGAGGATTGCATTTTGTGGGTGTGCTGTAATTTACTTTGCACTCTATTGTTGTTGAACATTTTTTTATTATTATAAATGAAGCTGCAGTGAGTATTGCACATAAATCATTTTCCAGATTGTTTGCTTCTTTCCAGTTTGGAGTGCAAATAGCATGCTCCAGTCCCCAAAACCCTATGCATGAGTACTCACCCATGACTACAAGGAGAAATTTCAGAAAACCAATTTTTTTGGGGGGTTTAAGTAACCCTCTTCCACTTATAAGTATTAAAAATTAAGCCAATGTGTACAATATTTTTGAGAAAAAATAGTCTAGCATTATTGATTTTTCTTGGTTTGCTGAAAAAAAAAAATAGGGTCTACTAGTTGTTGATTAGCAACTGAATTTAGCAGGTAAAACCCCAAAAAATAATCTACGAATTTATCCAATTTCCTTTCTGACTCCAAAGTTCTTGGGTGGCCTTTTAACTTTGTAAAAGATGTTTTCACGATGAGACTAGTGAATAGAATTCTAAAAATGGGCCAAGCTCCCTTACATTAATCTCTAAAACCTGTGACTATAATGCTGAATGAGCTTGAATGCAGTTTTCCCCCCAAACCTCTAGATGAGGACCTAGCATGGCCAACAACTTGATTTAAGCCTCATGATACCCTGAGCAGAGAACTGAGTCATGCTGTGCTCATATTTGACCTATTGAATTGTAAGCTAATAAATGGGTGTCATTTTAAATAGCTCAGTTTGTGGCAATTTGCTACATGGCAATAGAAACAAAAATAGAAAATACCAGTTTTTCCCCTAATGTTAAACCTCTTGAAGCATTGCTCAGAAACATAAATTCCTTTAGTGATTAGGTTTGTATCAAAATTGTCCATAAATCTAGCTCCCAGTTAATTCTTGGAGCTCTGCAGTATAATTAATCATTCCTGATTGTTGTGTTCTTAAGGCACCTCCAATTATTAAATACAAAGATTTTTAGATTTTTCAATCTTCTGCCATGCCTGGAGGTACTGCAACAAAACCAACAGGAAGTGTTTGAAACCAGGTTTTCTAATGACTCCTGTTAATAATAGACTACTGAAGTGGTTGTACAAACTCCTGGTAGATAACAGTTATAAAATCTGTATAAAGTAAAGCAGGGAAACATTCAGAAGTAGAGGGAAGCTAAAGGGGAATTTTATCTACTCCCCCAAAGAAATAGAAAGAAAGAAAGAAAAAGAGAAAAGAAAAATGAAAAAGGAAAACAACAAAGAAAATCAAAGCTGTACAACAGAAAGAACAGGAAGGGCTAAGAATTGTCCATTCATGCTTTGACAAGGGCACTGCCCATCTCCAGTTGGGGCTTTGGAAAACAGTGGTGATTTCCTCCAAAACCATAGAGACTAAATGCAATGGAGTTGGAGCTTTTAAAGAGAGATCTTGACAGGGAAAGTACCAGATAAGAAATGAGATCCAAATTTAGAGCACAACCTGCCCAAATCTGTTGACAGAAAACCAAACTAAGCATGCCCTGGGATAAATTTTCTGGAGGCAGGACATAAAAGAGGGCAGCAACCAGAGATCAATATGTTCTTGAGAGATAGATTGTTGAGAATTATATCTGTGAGTTAATGATTTTCTTAATTTACATTTTTCAACCATGCACACCTTGGGAGGCAGAAACAATAATGGGTGAGAGAACAGAGTCTAAGGCTAGAAATTAGAGCAATGCTTAGAAACAAAGAGATGGCAGAGGGACGGACTCTATTTCCACCCAAATGCATGACTTACCACTACATTCGATAGGCACAAGGGAGACCTATGAGGTTCTGACTTAAATAGCTGTAATGAGAAGGCATGCAAACAGGAAAGAGGTGTAAGAACTGTATACTATGGGAAAAATATTTCTAGTTACTTTAAAAATGAGGAGTTGCTTGGATTTTGCTAAAAATGCAATATGGGAACATTGGAGGATGTTGACCAAGTGTGACATCATCAGATTTACCTTTTTGAAACATTTTAAAATTTTTAAATTTTGATTTGTTCTTTTTATTTTTTATTTTTTTTAATTTATTTTTATTGTAAACAAATGGGATACATGTTGTTTCTGTTTGTACATGGAGTAACAGCATACCATTTACATATTCATACATTTACATAGAGTAATGAATGATTCATTCCATTATTTTTTTCCTTTCCCCCACCCCTCCCACCTCTCTTTTCCCTCTATACAGTTCCTCCTTCCTCCATTCTTGTCCCACTCCCACCCCCCATTAAGTGTCACCATCCACTTATCAGTGAGATCATTTCTCTTTTGGAGTTTTGAGATTGGCTTATCTCACTTAACATGATATTCTCCAATTTCATCCATTTGCCTGCAAATGCCATAATTTTATTATTCTTTATAGCTGAGTAATATTCCATTGTATATATATACCACAGTTTCTTTATCCATTCATCAATTGAAGGGCATCTAAGTTGGTTCCATAGTCTGACTATTGTGAAATGAGCAGCTATGAACATTGATGTGGCTGTATCTCTGTAGTGTGCTGATTTTAAGTCCTTTGGGTATAGGCCGAGGAGTGAGATAGCTGGGTCAAATGGTAGGTCCATTCCAAGTTTTCTAAGGAATCTCCACACTGCTTTCCAGAGTGGCTGCACTAATTTGAAGTCCCACCAGCAAAGTATGAGTGTACCTTTGTCCCCACATCCTCTCCAACACCTATTGTTGCTTGTGTTCTTGATAATCGACATTCTAATTGGGGTGAGATGGAATCTTAGTGTAGTTTTGATTTGCATTTCTCTTATTACTAAAGATGTTGAACATTTTTTCATATATCTATTGATTGCTTGTACATCTTCTTCTGTGAAGTGTCTGTTCATTTCCTTAGCCCATTTGTTGATTGGGTTATTTGTATTCTTGGTGTAGAGTTTTTTGAGTTCCTTATATATTCTGGAAATTAGTGCTCTATCTGAAGTATGAGAGGCAAAGATATTCTCCCACTCTGTAGGCTCTCTCTTCGCATTGCTGATAGTTTCCTTTGCTGAGAGAAAGCTATTTAGTTTGAATCTATCCCAGTTATTGATTTTTGCTTGTATTTCTTGTGCTATGGGAGTCCTGTTAAGGAAGTCTGATCCTAAGCCAACAAGGTGAAGATTTGGACCTACTTTTTCTTCTATAAGATGCAGGGTCTCTGGTCTGATTTTGAGGTCCTTGATGCATTGTGAGTTGATTTTTGTGCAGGGTGAGAGACAGGGGTTTAGTTTCATTCTGTTGCATATGGATTTCCAGTTTTCCTAGCACCATTTGTGGAAGAGGCTATCTTTTCTCCATTGCATATTTTTGGCACCTTTGTCTAGTATGAGAAAATTGTATTTATTTGGGTTTGTGTCCGTGTCCTCTATTCTGTACCATTGATCTATCTGTCTATTTTGGAGCCAATACCATGCTGTTTTTGTTACCATTGCTTTGTAGTATTGTTGAAGTTCTGGTATTGCGATATCCCCTGTTTCATTCTTCCTGCTAAGGATTGCTTTAGCTCTTCTGGGTTTCTTATTCTTCCAGATGAATTTCATGATTGCTTGCTCTATTTCTGTGAGGTACATCATTGGGATTTTAATTGGAATTGCATTGAATCTGTATAGCACTTTTGGTAGTATGGCCATTTTGACAATATTTATTCTGTCTATCCAAGAACATGGGAGATCTTTCCATCTTCTAAAGTCTTCCTTAATTTCTTTCTTCAGTGTTTTGTAGTTTTTATTGTAGAGATCTTTTACCTCTTTGGTTAGATTTACACCCAAGTATTTTATTTTTTTTGAGGCTATTGCAAATGGAGTTGTTTTCCTCATTTCTCTTTCAGCTCTTTCATCACTTGCGTATAAAAATGCTTTAGATTTATGCGTGTTGATTTTATAGCCTGCTATTTTGCTGAATTCATTGATGAGGTCTAGAAGTTTTCTGGAGGAGGTTTTTGGATCCTCTAAATATAGAATCATGTCATCCGCAAATAGTGACAGCTTAAGTTCCTCTTTTACTATTCGTATCCATTTAATTTCTTTAGTCTGCCTAATTGCTCTGGCTAGAGTTTCGAGGACAATGTTGAATAGAAGTGGTGAAAGAGGACATCCCTGTCTTGTTCCTGTTTTTAAAGGGAATGGTTTCAGTTTTTCTCCATTAAGAATGATGTTGGCTATGGGCTTAGCATAAATAGCCTTTACAATGTTCAGGTATGTTCCTACTATCCCTATTTTTTCTAGTGTTTTGAGCATGAAGGGGTGTTGTATATTGTCAAATGCTTTTTCTGCGTCAATTGAAATAACCATATGATTCTTATCCTTAAGTCTATTGACATGATGGATTATGTTTATTGATTTACGGATGTTAAACCATCCTTGCATTCCAGGAATGAACCCCACGTGATCGTAGTGCACAATTTTCTTAATATGTTTTTGGATATGGTTTGCCAATATTTTGTTAAGGATCTTAGCATCTATATTCATCAAGGATATTGATCTAAAATTTTCTTTCCTTGATGTGTCTTTTCCTGGTTTGGGTATGAGGGTGATATTAGCTTCATAGAATGAGTTCGGTAGGGTACCCTCCTTTTCTATTTCCTGGAATACTTTGAGAAGTATTGGAATGAGTTCTTCTTTGAAGGTCTTGTAGAACTCAGCTGAGAATTCATCTGGTCCTGGGCTTTCCTTGGATGGTAGATTTTTAATGGCTTCTTCTATTTCATTGCTTAATATTGATCTGTTTAAATCGTGTATGTCCTCCTGGTTCAGTTTGGGAGGAGCATATGTCTCTAGAAATTTGTCAATGTCTTTGGTACTTTCTATTTTGTTGGAATACAGATTTTCAAAGTAGCTTCTCATTATGTTCTGTATCTCAGTGGTGTCTGTTGTGATATTTCCTTTTGCATCATGTATTTTAGTAATTTGAGTCTTCTTTCTCCTTCTCTTTGTTAGTGTGGCTAAAGGTTTATCTATTTTGTTTACTTTCTCAAAGAACCAACTTTTTGTTATGTCAATTTTTTGAATAGTTTCTTTTGTTTCAATTTCATTGATTTCAGCTCTGATTTTAATTATTTCCTGTCTTCTACTACTTTTTCTGTTATTCTGTTCTTCTTTTTCTAGGGCTTTGAGCTTTAAAGTTAGGTCATTTAATTGTTGACTTTTCATTCTTTTCTGGAATGCGCTCCATGCAATGAATTTTCCTCTTAGTATCACTTTCATAGTATCCCAGAGATTTTGATATGTTGTATCATCATTCTCATTGACCTCTAAGAATTTTTTAATCTCCTTCCTGATGTTTTTTGTTATCCATGTTTCATTCAATAGCATATTATTTAGTCTCCAAGTGTTGGAGTAATATCCTTTTTTTACTTTGTCATTGATTTCTACTCTCAGTCCATTATGATCTGATAGAACACAAGGCAGTATCACTATTTTTTTGCATTTCCTAAGGGCTGCTTTGTGGTATAACATATGGTCTATTTTCCAGAAGGTTCCATATGCTGCTGAGAAGAAAGTGTATCCGCTCGTTGATGGATGGAATATTCTATATATGTCTATTAAGTCTGGGTTATTGATTGTGTTATTGAGTTCTATGGTTTCCTTGGTTGGATTTTGTTTGGAAGATCTATCTAGTGGTGACAGCGGTGCATTAAATTCGCCCAGAATTATTGTGTTGTGGTGTATGTGATTCTTGAAATTGAGAAGGATTTGTTTGATGTACAGGGATGCACCATTCTTTGGGGCATAAATATTTACTATCGTTATATCTTCCTGATTTATGGTTCCCTTAAGCAGTATGAAATGTCCTTCTTTATCCCTTCTGACTCACTTTGGCTTGAAGTCCACTTTATCTGATATAGGGATGGAAACCCCGCTTTTTTACTGGGTCCATGTGCATGGTAGGTTTTTTCCCATCCTTTCACCTTTAGAATGTGGATGTCTTTTTCTATGAGATGAGTCTCTTGCAGGCAGCATATTGTTGGGTCTTTGTTTTTAATCCATTCTGCCAGTCTATGTCTTTTGATTGATGAGTTTAGGCCATTAACGTTCAGGGTTATTATTGAGAAATGATTTGTATTCCCAGTCATTTGGCTTATTTTTGGTTTTTAAGTTGGCTTGGTTTCTCCTTTGAGTGGTTTTTCTCTAAGGTAGTTCCTCCCTTTGCTGACCTCCATTGTTGTTTTTCATTTCCTCCTCATGGAATATTTTGTTGAGAACATTCTGTAGCGCAGGCTTTCTATTTGTAAATTCTTTTAACTTTTGTTTATCATGGAAGGATTTTATTTTATCTTCAAATCTGAAGGTTAGTTTTACTGGGTACAGGATTCTTGGTTGGCAACCATGTTCTTTCAGAGCTTGAAATATGTTGGTCCAGGCCCTTCTAGCTTTTAGAGTCTGGGTTGAGAAGTCGGCTGCTATCTGTATTGGTCTCCCCCTATATGTAATCTGATGCTTTTCTCTCACGGCCTTCAAAATCCTATCTTTATTTTGAATGTTAGGCATTTTCATTATAATGTGCCTTGGTGTGGATCTGTTGTGATTCTGTGCATTTGGTGTTCTGTAAGCCTCTTGTATTTGATTTTCCATTTCATTCTTCAGGTTTGGGAAATTTTCTGATATTATTTCATTGAATAGGTTGTTCATTCCTTTGGTTTGTATCTCTGTGCCTTCCTCAATCCCAATAATTCTTAAATTTGGTCTTTTCATGATGTCCCATAGTTCTTGGAGATTCTGTTCATGATTTCTTACCATCTTCTCTGTTTTGGGCGACTTTATTTTCAAGATTAAATATTTTGTCTTCATTGTCTGAGGTTCTGTCTTCCAAGTGGTCTAGTCTGTTGGTGATGCTTTCCATTGAGTTTTTTATTTGGTTTATTGTCTCCTTCATTTCAAGGATTTCCGTTTGGTTTTTTTTGAGAATCTCTCTTTGTTGAAATGCTCTTTTGCTTCCTGCAGGTGCTCTTTCAGCTTATTGGTATTATCATTCATTGCCTGCATTTGCTCTCTTATCTCATCCTTTGCTTCGCGAATCATCTTAATCATGTATAATCTGAAGTCTTTTTCTGACATTTCTTCTAACATACTGTCATTGGATTCTATTACTATAGAATCTAGATTTGTTTGGATCATTTTCTTCCCTTGTTTTTTCATGTTGTTCATGTATCTTCCCCTCTAGCAGTGCAGATCTGGGGTATTGCAGATTTCCCCCTATAGGCTTATAGTGGCCCTATAGGTTTCCAAAACTCTTTCTTTAAGGGGAGAGCAATATTAGCAGTGACCAAATCAGACACTATGCAATCCTAGACCAAATAGCCCCTATGGGGACAATAACATCATGTAAATAAGGGAGAAAGCAACTCTGAGGGAACAGGTAAACAGAAGGAAAAGAAAGCAAGAAACGTAAAGAAATAAAAACAAATTTTTTTTTTAGAAAAAGGAGAAAAAAGAAAATCTACTGTATCATAGTCATATACTAATGAAACCTCCCAGTGTTCAGTAGCCTGATGTATGAGAGGTACCTGACAATGAGCTTCAAGCCTCCAGCAGGCGTCTCAGGATGGGATTTGCCCCACCCCAAGATCCGAGCTATGGCTTCCAGGATTATCCAAGATGGCTGCTCTGGCTTCCAAATATGTTGGCAAATGGGGAACTGCAGCTCAGGGGTGGACGTAGTCACCTGGAGGTCCTGGAGACAGGATGCAGTTGGTCCGGCAGTGGTCCTGGAGGTCGGGTGTGTTTAGTGTGGTTGTGGGATCCAGGAGGCCGGGTGCAATCAGTTGGTCTGGGTTCCCGGTGATATAGCACAATCAGTTGGCCTGGGGGTCTTGGTGGTAGGGAGCAGTCAGTCGATGTGAGGGTCCCAGAGGCAGGGAGTGATCGGTTGGGCTGAGGGATCCTGGAGACGGGACTCAGTCAGTCCCGTCAGGGGTCCTACAGGGCCTGGCTGTTGTCTCAAAATGGCGGCAGCCACGTGTACTGTAACAGTGAACTTCCAGGTAGCAGCAGGCAGCTGGTTCTCCACTGGCGGTCTGCGGGTCAATCTACTCTCAGCTGTTGGACGATTCGGGAGGTGAACCTCCAGCGTTGGGTGATAGATAGGGGTAAGGCAGGTGATGGACAGGCGAGAGGCGGGCAAATGGCGGATGATAGACGCCTGACAGTGAGCAATCTGCTCTCAAAAAAGGCGTCGATATGCTGGCAGATTGCAGGTGACCACAGCAGACAAATGGGGTAAAGAGCAGGGGATCGATAAGCAGCAAAAACTGCCTCATGGAGAAACAGATATCCTCTGCTTGAATCTGGCGTTGCAGAGCGACAAGGAACGCAGCCTCCCTCTAGACCCCCATCTTGGATCCTCTGTTCTTTTTAGATATACATGAGAGTAAAGTATATTTTGACATATTATACATACATGGAATATAATTTATCTGTATTAGTCCCATTCTTGTGGTTGTACATGATGTGGAGTTTTAATGGTCATGTATTTTTCAGGCAGCTTAGCTGCCTAACAACAAAAATCAATTTTCATTAGAACATGGCAGAATACAATGTTGCTACCATGTAACTATGAGGTCCAGTTGTCAGCCAAAACTACTATTTAAAACCAGATGTAGTGGTGCATGTGTATAGCCTCATTGGCTTGTGAGGCTGAGGCAGAAAGACAAGTTCAAAGCCAGCCTCAGCAACTTAGTGAGGCCCTAAGTAACTCAGCAAGACCCTGTCTCTAAATAAAATGTAAAAAAAGGGGCTGGGGATATGATTCAGTGATTAAATGCTCTGGGTTCAATCCCTGGTACCATGAAACAAAAAATCAAAAAACTACTATTAGTATAGTGTGATAAATTACCACACAGTTTAGTAGTATGAACAAAATAATTTTTATCACACTCAAATTTTGAGGGTCGGGATCTAGAAGAGGTTTGACTGATTCTAGACCAATGTCCCAGAAAGTTGCAGTAAAGATGCATTCATCTGAAGGTAAGACTGGGGCTGGAGGAATCCCTTCCAAGTGCAGCCATCTGGTGGTTGGCATGTATTCTTCTGTTTAATGTAATCTCCAGTTGCCCCAAATGGTGGCAGACTTGGGTGATAAAGCCCCAATTCTGCCACCAAGCCTACAAATTATATATGCAAAATAGGAACTTCAGTCAATTGTGACTGACGTTCACTTTATAAAAATTAAATCACAGGCTTTTTATATTTCTTTATATTTTTGAGTCTTTAAAATTATAACTATTCATGCATATTAATTGTACAAAATAATGGGTTTCTTTGTGACTTCTCATACAGCAAATAATGAATTTTCATCATATACACCTTCCCTATTACCGTCTCTTAACTTCTCTCTTCCCTCACCTTCCCTAATAGTTTCCCTTCTATTTTCTTGTCATCTTTTTTTCCCCTAGATTACACATATAGGAGAAAACACAAATCATGTGTTTTTGATAAAGATCAATACAATATAGGAATAAGATTAAATTAGTATAATACAGAAATATATAGATATGTATGTGTATATATATATATATATACACAGAGATGCTTGTATGTATATGTGTAATATTCATTGAGATTATGAAATGTTATGATACAGGTATTAAAACTTTTTAAAAATTGAATTAATATATTGCCAACATTCAACTTAGGAAATTGATTTAATTTCCTGTTGTAATTTGTATTGCAGTAGGTTTGGCAATTAATTTCTTGAGTCTGAGGTCATAATCTCTTTGTCAAGCAAGAAACTACCCTCTGCATATTTAGAAAAGGAGAAGGCCTCTGCTGTTTATTATGCAGAATGTACCAGCCTGCACAGGGTAAGCTCAATTGAGAGTAGCCTTGTTTTTCAGCTTTTGGATCCTTCTTGTGGCATTTTCCTTTCAGTATAGTTTTTCCTGTTTCTTTACGGTGCTTAGCAATATGAACTATTTTAGCAGCATACATGATTCTCTTATTCTACACAAACCTTACTAAATTACATGTCCTTGAGGCTATGAAGAACTCCATGCCTATGATGGTTGTATTTATGGGGGTAGATATTAAATAGGTAAAGTATGAATTATTTATTCATCGGAATTATTTAAAGTTATCTTCAGTGGAGCAAAGTATCAGTTAATACCTCCTGAAAATAATGGCCTTTGCATATGATTCAACCAGTCCCCAGTACAGCATTCTTGGCATTACATACCCCAAACTTGAAAAGTATTGATGCTATCAGACTTAACTGTCTTTTCTCATTTCTTGTCTCCAAAGATGTTAGACTTATTTATATGTGGTTGGATTCTCTACTCAAGACCATGCTGAGAATGCTTTGATTCTTTATCCCTTCTCAATTTCCTAAAGCCCTTTGTCTGTAACTCCCCTCTGTGTTTAAGGCATGGGCTACCAGGTGCTTAGGAAAGAAGTATTTTATTTTCCCTATCATTCAAGGACCATTAATCTTTCTCTCTGTGAATAATGTTTTTTCTTTTCTAAACCTTCTAATTTGCACACATGTAACCACTAATATAGAGGGGTTTGTTCTCTCATCTGTTCCAAAAATGTGTAAGCAAAAAATGGCAAGTACCATGAAGAAAAAAGAAATTCATCGAGAATGATAAGAAACTGTGGTTCCCAATAGCTATCCCCTGTCTTGATGATAATATGAACATGAATCAAAGAAATAGGAAGCATGCAATTAGAAAATAGATTCTGTTATACAGAATCTTAAAGAAATGGAAACTCAGGGTTGAGCCTGAGTTTAGAATTATTTTCAAGGTTGTTTCTCATTTCCTTTTTTATTTGAGTCTTTTAGAAGAACTGATAATGTGATTGTAAATAGTTGTCATAATGCTATTAGAATTCCCCTGGCAAATATGTTCTCAAAATGTGATCCCTCTTTCACCTTCCCACCTGGACTGAGAGTTATACTTCAACTTTCCCCTTGAATTCCCACATCTCGGTCCAACACAACTCACCCCTTGATGCTTAGAGGGAAGACAGCCAGGTGATAATGATTCTGCCAGGCACAAGCCAGCTGGCTGATGAACAGGGTGTCAATAGAAGGCCACTTACCCAGGGGACCTGACCTGTGCTCAGAATTTAACTCCCAGCTCTCTGCTTAGAAAGTGGCTTTTGTCTGTACTCTAGAAGTGGGCAGAATAACAATAACTAACCTGCAGAAAATGATGGATGAACTGCATATGGAAAGGTTCATGGGTAAAAGGGAAACTTAATTAAAAGTGAATGTGCTGTGTTTCAAGGATGAATAAAGAATTCTAAAGCATCTCAGTAATACAACAATAACAACAATCTACTAACCAACAGTAAAAACAGATACCTAAAGAGGAAAAGGAGAATCTAGATGGATCTCAGACTTCCTTGAAGTGTAGATGCCAGAAGATAATGAAACAGTGATTACAACAGTTCATGGAAAAGGTTTTGCCCCACATTCTATCCTCAGCCAAATTGTCATTCATCTGAAAACAGCAAAAAGGGATGTACGGGCAGGACTATAGCACATTTTTGCATGCTTTTTAGAAACTAAAATAGTTCAAAAGGAAAGTACCTAAATGAATCAGTTGAAATAAATGAAAAAGTACAGTGAAATAAAGAGAAAGAAGGAAAGAAATACTAAATACTAAGACATAATTTTATAAATTAGGAAACAGAAAAGAGTAAAATTTATATTTAATTCTCAGAGTTTACTTTGTGAAAAATAAATGATGTAGTAGATAAAATGCTATATAATTTAATTATATTTAAAGATATGCAAAATTAGCATTGATGAATATAAACAATTTAAATCAATCATACAAAAATCCTAGACTAATTAATATTTAAGGTTTAATTAGAATATATGTATATTTATATTACAATATATGTATATATTTTGCCAAATTACCATAGTTGGTTTATAGTGAGATAGAAGACATCAATAACCTTAAAGCAAATCAAAAGTTGCCTGAAGAATTAGCTACAAGAAAGTTTTCTGCTTAGATGACTTCACAGTGTTTGATGGTCCTTCAAGGGAGAGAGGAAAGTTCCTGATATTGTTTCCACTTAACAAAGCATAGATAAAGAAACCCCTTACAATAATTTAAAGTAAACCTGGTGACTACATGAAATTTAACAACAAACAAACAAACAAAATATAAGCCACTAAGTTCTCATTTATATATGAAGTAAAGATCTTAAATAATATATTAGAAAATCAAATCCAGCAGCATATTCAATGAATTATTCATCATGACTAAGTAGGATTTATTCCAGGAAAGCAAGTATGGTACTTTATTAGAAAATCTATTAATAAAAATCATGATATTAATAGGTTAAAGGGAAGAACATTACTTTTATAGTTTTCAAATATGCATTTGATAAAATTTAGCTTTATGTTTTAAAACATAGTCTTAGTTCTTTAGATTGTTGTTCCTTAGCAGGGAGGATATGGTGAATCTCTCTCAAAAGGCTACCAGTTTCCAGTTAAACAAAGAGGCTTGACAAAATAAAACAACACCTACTGTAATCCCTGCTATTTAACATGGTTTTTGAAATCCTAGTTTATTGAAATGAAAAGTAAAACTATAATAAAATAAAGAGACATGAACACTGGAAAAGATTAAGTAAGTTTATTATTTATAGGAGATGAAATGACATTAAGGACTGGAAAAATCTAACACAATCATCTCAAATCAGCTACTGGAAATATTAATAGAAGTTCTAAAAGATTCAATTGTTTGTTTTTGCTATATAAACAATAATCATTAACTATAGAATAAATTGAAAAACAAATTTCATGTTAGTAGTTCCCCAAAGAACAAATACCTGGGGAAATGCTTCATAGATCCTTCAGTTCTAGGGGGATTCCACTGATCAACCCAAACTTGCATCCTCTTCTGTAAAACAGAGAAAATGGGCTTTTATGGGGACAAAATGAGATGATGTATCCAAGATGCTCAATAAAATGAAGATAACTATTGAGAAAATTCTGAAATTTTACTGCCACTGGTAAACAATCCATCTCAGGAAAGGTTAATCAGCTGAACAAATCTGTATGTATGTATGTGTGTGTGTGTGTGTGTGTGCGTGTGTGTGTGTGTGTATGTTCTATGTGGTTTTGTTTTTAAAAGAGAAAAATTTTTTCTCTTTTAAAAATAACTATTTGTCAACATAGATAATGGGTAAATACACCATGACACATCTAAATGATGTGATATTTGCTTTCATTCCAAAATACAATATGATAGTATATTCACTGATATGTGAAGATTGTCACAACATAGCCAATGAAAGAATAAGCAAAAATAGAATTCATGATCATATTTTGGTGAAAAATTTTATATATACATATGTATTTAACTGAAAAGATAAAATTGTAAAGACATATATTCAAATATTACTAATCATTCTCTGTGGGTTGTAAGACTTCAGACCATTGATCATTTTTGTTTTATTGTTAGGATTTTTCAATAATTCTATAACAAATAGTAATTCTTTGTATTAGTAAAAAAATAAGAAAAAGATTGCTGGAGGGACTCTTGCACACTGAAATAGCTTGTACATTCTTATCGTCCAAGAACCTGTCTTTCCTGACAGTTGAGGTTTTATGGACAGAACTTAGGTAGCCAATATTAAACATTCGTTAAAAAAAAATGTTTCTGGCAACTGGCAAATTAAATTCCACCCCCATATGCCCCAACACATTTTTACAGTTGTCAATGTCTTTAGTCAAGATTGCTCTCACTTGGGACTACTCCATCATTGGTGTGACTTGTACATCTCAACTCTCATCATTCATTCAGCACATACTGATGGAGTATCCAGGTACTCAGTGTGAGCCTTTGCCTGGAGGTGCTGGAGGGATCCAGTGAATGACATCACTCTTGGTTCTGCACCAACTGAGAAGTGAGACAGAGAGAACATATGGAGAAGCAAACTTCTACTGTGTTTGCTAACTTCTTCCTCTTAAACAGCTCAGCTGGGAGAAGTTGAAGTCCAAAGAGCAGGGTGGCTCTCCTGAGTTATTTCCACTCTCCAGCCCCATCCAGAAGGAGGGGGATAGAAATAATTCACATCTCCTATGAAAGAATGTGGATTGACTAGCTCCTCCCATATGAGAACCATAGATAACCAGATAACTTTTCTGCCTCTCCTGAAGAAAAGTGAGGAAGGGAAATAGAAAGAAATCAGGGGTGTGATTCTAAAATGCTTTTCTCTCTTGGGGATATGAATACCAGGGGTATGGACATCTTCCCCCAGGGTGTGATCATGGTCTCAAGGAAGTCAGCCCTCAGTTTCATCCCTCCCTCCTCATCATTGTACTTTGGGGTATCTTTTGAGACTCCTGGTGGGCAGTACATGTTTTAACCCTGGGTAACGCTGAAGTAGGGCAGAAGTGTATATTAATTAAATTAATTCTGAGGCCACTCTATGCCCAAAGCTGAACACTCATTCACAGTTGTATTTCCCATTTCAGATGATGTCTAGCCATATTTTCCAATATAACCCACCAGAGATACTACAATAAAATTAAATGACAACATTAAGATACTCTCAATAATAAAATGTCAAGAACACAGAGATGCCCCAAATTGAAAATAAACACCCTCTCATTATCAAATTCCTGGGGAGGAATTAGTCCAAAAATTAAATTGCTTTGCAAGTTCAGGCGCAAAGGAATTAAAGTCAGAAATCAAATGTGTTTGCCCTTGTGAATTAAAAGTCTAACAGAATAAAAGTTCTCCCCTATTTCCTATTTTGTTCACTTTTAGTCAAGAGTGGTCTTTTGGGTGGAATTGAGGTTCTCTCAGAAGATTTCTCTGGAATGATTATGATCTCCTCAGGAACTCAAAAGATGAGTTAGTATAATGCCAATCTCTGATGAGCCTCACTTTTAAGACTCCGAAGTTACTAGGGCATTAATGAGTATAAATACTGGCCCTAACTGCACTACATTTAGAAAGCATACCAATCCCTAACAGTTGTTATTCAAGACCAAGCTTTGTTTCTAGAACATAGTACCTGAAGTTGTCAAATACATGGCAGAGACTCAGTGGTTCTAAGAAGAACTACTGTGGGTTCCAATTTCTCTGGGCAGTTCCAGTGTCCCGAAGTTGGGGTCGATAACATTTACTTTCACTCTCAAAAGTGCTAGGTTTGGAAAATAAATAATAAGATTATCCTATTGAAGAAGGAAATTTAGATTTGAGATTCATCAAAAAACACTCAATTTATGCTGGTTTTCTGGAGTCTACTAGCTACAGGTTAAACTCAGCTGGGAGAAAGTTTTTAAACAGAGTTTAATTTGGGTAATATATTTTTATTGTGTCCGAGGGGGAGAATTTAGTTATTTATGCCATAACTTCTCCAGGGTTAAGAGATTGCTACTTTCTTGTTCTGGTTAGAAAGTTGTGCTCATGGTAGATCTCTCCTCTAGGTCTTATTCAAAGTTAATTCCCAACTTTGATTGTTCTCTTCACTTTTGAATATTTTTTCCCTTTTGCTTTTAGTATTAACAATACAAACTTAGAACCTTGGTAATGATGATGTGACAGAACCTGACTTGCCTACATTTCAAAGGGGCAAATATTGATTGCTTCATAAGATCTAAATGACCTTTGTTGGGCACGATTATTCTCTATTGTTGACTTTTTGTATTACTTGTGACTATGCAAGGAAATTCATACTAGCATTGTTGAAGGAAAGCTATAGCAACTGAACCAGCTAAAGGCCTAATAAATAACCTTCAGCCTTATGTTGCTAGGTCCAAATGACCAGCATGTGTGAAGGCTGTGTTTTGAGCCAGGGCTTAGATAAGTACCTCCCTGTCTTCACCTGTACCATACCTGGTGTCGTTACTGAGGCTCAGCATTTCACACTATAGCTTTCCTGAAGCAAATTCCTTCCTACATTTTTCTATGACTTTTGCTAAGCCTTCTAGATTTAAGTCTTGTTCCTGCAGCTATGCCCCTTCCCCAAATAATCCTCATCTGTGGGCCAAACTACCTTAAGCTGCAAGTATCCAGCATGGTGGAAAACCCAAGGACCTGGTAGAGGTGATTTGATAAAAAGTCAAACGTTTAGTGTTCTGGTAAACACCTAACAACCAGCTCTCTGGAGAATGTGGAAACAAAGCAAAACCTGATTTTTAATGTTTGCTGAATTCTGTGTGGCTAAATTTAGTTTTTGCTTTTTGTGTCCTAACTAATAAATCTTTGTCTAACCCATGGTAACAAACATTTCCATATTCTCTTCTGGATTGTTTTCTTCTTTCTTTTCTTTTGGACTTTTAGCTTATTTTAGCAACATTTGTTGAAAGAACTATCTTTTTTTTTAACAAATGACTTATCAAAATTAATTGCCTGTATAGGTATGGTCTAATTCAAAACAGTTTCATTGCATTTATCTATATGTTTATCCTTATGCCAATATTATACTCTTGTGGTTACTCTATGTTGACATAGTCAATATTGAAATCAAGTAGTATGAGTCCTTCAAATTAGTTCTCTTTCAAAATAATTTAGTTTCCTCTAGGCCTTGTATTCTCCTACATAAATTTGCAATCTACTTGTCTTTACTCCTTTTTTATTCATTTTTCAAGGCTATCTGCTCAATGTCCCAGAAGTTTGAAGTTAAATCTCCTCCTAACCTGTTGGACAAAGCCTGGTCTTGTGATTTATTGCCCAGAGGAAAGTAATTGTAAGTCATTACCACAAAGAGAAGTTCCATGATTTAAGGAGTTTTATTTTTTTAATAGAGCCTAGCTATAA